>NC_083657.1:760466-792966 GCF_963576545.1 Limanda limanda
CCTGACCTCCATCTTGTCCCTGTGCTCTCTCGCCGCTCGCAGACCTTCCTGGTGAGGAAGTGCAGCTCCAGCCACAGGAAGCTTCTGTGTGTGAGAGCGTCCGCCGACTCGAGTGCGTCCTCTGTGAAGGAGCGCTTCATCTGTGAAGAGGACTCCAGTGAGTAGCTCCGCCCTCGCTCGCCCAGCCGGCAGCGAGAGACGCTTCTGGGTGAAGTGAAGCAGGAGGAGGGCGATGGCTCCTCCCCCTTGTGTCAGCTGTTTGAATGAGTCTGTCTCTGTCCTCAGCCTTCGCCCTGGAGAGCTCCGCCCTCAGCTTCCCTGACCTGTGTCGCCTGGTGGCCTTCTACTGCGTCAGCAGGTGATGTAATCTGTCCGCTCCGACCCCAGTGACCCCAGTGACCTCTGTGACCCCCGTGACCCCAGTGACCCCAGTGACCCCAGTGACCACCACCAGCTGATAGTGACCAACAACCATCCACACTACAGACCTTTAGCCCAAACAGGGATTTGAACCCTCCACCCGCTGCACCACCGTGCCGGCCCCCCCCCCTCTCACACAACACGAGTCTGTTTATTTTCCCACACATGCAAACATCATAAAAACATATTAACCCAGTATGAGTGTATTAATATCCCAGAGGAAGGAGACCTGGACTGGTTCAGGTTCTGTGTGTTGAGGAACTTTTATTAATTTGTACTCGTGATGTTTTGATGTTTATCTCGTTGCACGTTTGACTTTGTGAAGAACTTTCGTCGACCAAGTCGTTTTAAATGAGTTTTATGAATAAGCACCTCGTGCAGGGGGCGTGGCCTGACCATGTGACGGTCATGTGATCTGTGTTTCACTTCCCGTCTCCAGGGATGTGCTGCCGTTCCCCCTGGAGCTGCCAGACGCCATCGCTGAGGCCACGACGCACCGGCAGCTGGAGGCCATCTCCCACATGGGACAAGGTCTGAGCCCCCCCCCCCCCGCAGAGTCTAAAATCTTTATTACAATCATCATATGAACTGGTTAATTATTGTTTGCACATTTAAAAGATTAATTGAAAGATATAACATCTGATTTGGTTCAAAACCTTTTATTGAAAAACCATCGTGTCTCTTCTTCTCTTCTTTGCTCCAGACTTCTGGAACTCGCCAGGTTCTTCAGACGTCCAGAACGGACCCGTGGCGCCGCCTGCTCCCTCCAGCGGACGCCAGGCCCCCCCGGCGGCGGTGACCCAGGACCGCGGCCCCCTGCTGAGCCGAGGCAGACAAGGCAAACTCTGCTTCATCAACCCGCTCTTCCTGCAGCTGGAGGTGTTCAAGGTGAGAAGGAAGAATCGTCGTGTCCTTCAAGCAGCAGAGGTGAAGTTTCACAGGTCAGACGGGCGCCATGGTAACCCGGAGCCCATAGTGAGAGTCTGACTTGTCCCTGCAGGGCAAGAAGTTCTATAGGTTGGAGGTGGGACCCCATGGGGAGGTGGGACCCCTTGGGGAGGTGGTACCCCATGGGGAGGTGGGACCCCTTGGGGAGGTGGGACCCCATGGGGAGGTGGGACCCCATGGAGAGGCGGGACCCCATGGGGAGGTGGGACCCCATGGGGAGGTGGGACCCCTTGGGAAGGTGGGACCCCATGGAGAGGTGGGACCCCATGGGGAGGTGGGACCCCATGGGGAGGTGGGACCCCTTGGGAAGGTGGGACCCCATGGGGAGGTGGGACCCCATGGGGAGGTGGGACCCCTTGGGAAGGTGGGACCCCATGAGAAGGTGGGACCCCTTGGGGAGGTGGGACCCCATGGGGAGGTGTGACCCCATGGGGAGGTGGGACCCCTTGGGGAGGTGGGACCCCATGGGGAGGTGGGACCATATGGGAAGGTGGGACCCCATGGGGAGGCGGGACCCCTTGGGCAGGTGGAACCCCTTGGGGAGATGGGACCCCTTGGGGAGGTGGGACCCCATGGGGAGGTGGGACCCCATGGGGAGGTGGGACCCCTTGGGAAGGTGGGACCCCATGGGGAGGTGGGAACCCATGGAGAGGTGGGACCCCTTGGGGAGGTGGGACCCCACGGGGAGGTGGGACCCCATGGAGAGGTGGGACCCCATGGGGAGGTGGGACCCCATGGGGAGGTGGGACCCCTTGGGCAGGTGGAACCCCTTGGGGAGATGGGACCCCTTGGGGAGGTGGGACCCCTTGTGGAGGTGGGACCCCAAAACTAGAGATAGCATGACGTCACACAACAGGGTCCAGGCTTTCAAGATGTCATCATGTTTTATAACCATGTTCAAAAGATCTATGAGCTATAAGCTAAATATGCGACAGCTTCCTGTGAAGATCTCTGCTTCTCTTTATCAACACTGAACAAGATCAACAGAAACCCGTCGGGACAAATCTCTCCTGAATCCTGGAAAGTTTATTATATTTCATAAGCTCTAAACTTCCTATGAACACAGTGAATAAACCAGTTTGTGTTCTTCTTCTTCTCTGCAGCAGCCGCCGCCCCCCCACCACAGCGCCTCCAACAAGCGCCACCGCTTCAAGCGCAGCATGCGGCTCCGCCTCTCCGAGACCTCGATGAACCTGTCCCTGGAGGGGGGGGGCTCCTACTCCCCCCCGTCGTCCCTGGAGCAGCCGGACGGGTCCGAGCGGCTGCAGAGGAGGGTCCACCCGGGGGCCGGCGTCCTGAGGAGGACCCCCGCGGTGTCGCCAGGTTCTGCAGAGGAAGAGGACTCCGTGTCCCTCCATGTCCCGGAGGTAATAACGCTGAGTCATGGGGACAGACAGATTCATATTCTCTGTGGAGGTGTTCTCCTGACCGAGCACTTTCCAGACCTGATAACTTCTGAATCCTCAGGACAGGAAAGTGGAGAAATGTATTTATCTGACGCTGAGAGATGCTTTTGGGTGATTGGGATAATTTGACCTTTAGCGACCTTTCAAATCAGGAGAAATAAAATCATAATCATAATCCACAGGAACGTTTGTTCGACAGAAAGATCCTGTTTCAAAAGATCTTCACTGAGCACACAGCATTGTACAGAACAGTTTTAAGAGTTTAGAGTTATTAGCCATATTAATATTATACTGGTGCTTTCATCCACCCCCCCAGGTGGAGGCGTTTGCGAAGCCCCCCCACTCGGGCCGGGCGCCGCCGGGCATCGAGCTGGCGGTCCTGGACCTGGAGCGCCGCCCGGCGCCGTCCCTGGCCGAGCTGGACAGCAGCAGCTCCTTCAGCAGCATGGACGAGGAGGAGGACGAGGACGAGGACGGTTCGGTCCCATGCCGGACACCCCCCCCCCAGCGGCCCCCCCTGGTGCGCTCCAGGGGGCGTGGCGGGCTGCACCGCATGAGCGAGGCCTTTGTCTGCTTCTTCGCTCCGGACAAGCGCCTGACGAGGCTGGTGGAGGAGCTGTCCCGGGACAGGCGCTCCACCTTCGGGGGGGTGGTGCAGGACTTCCTGCTGGCACAGAGGGAGGAGCTAAAGTCCCTGGCCTCCTCTTCCTCACCCTCCTCTTCCTCAGCTCGGGGGGGGGCCGTGCAGCTGCTGCAGGGACTGAGACTCTTTCTGTCCCAGGCCAAGTGCTGCCTGCTGGACAGTGGAGAGCTGGAGCCGCCCATCGAGACGCTGGTGCCCGAGGACGAGACAGGTGGGAGACACCGTGTCCACACAGCTGTCCTCATGTCTCATTGTGTCTCATTGTGTCTCATTGTGTCTCATTGTGTCTCATCGTGTCTCATCGTGTCTCATCGTGTCTCATCGTATTGTGTCTCATCGTATTGTGTCTCATCGTGTCTCATTGTGTCTCATCCTGTCTCATCCTGTCTCATCGTGTCTCATCCTGTCTCATCCTGTCTCATCCTGTCTCATTGTGTCTCATCGTGTCTCATCCTGTCTCATTGTGTGTCATTGTGTGTCTCATTGTATCATGTCTCATCGTGTCTCATCGTGTCTCATTGTGTCTCATCCTGTCTCATTGTGTGTCTCATTGTATCATCATGTCTCATCGTGTCTCATCGTGTCTCATCGTATTGTGTCTCATCGTATTGTGTCTCATCATGTCTCATTGTGTCTCATCGTATTGTGTCTCATCATGTCTCATTGTGTCTCATCGTGTCTCATCACGTCTCATTGTGTCTCACTGTCTCATCGTGTCTCATCGTATTGTGTCTCATTGTGTCTCATCGTGTCTCATCGTGTCTTATTGTGTCTCATCGTGTCTCATCGTGTCTCATTGTGTCTCATCCTGTCTCATCGTGTCTCATTGTGTCTCATTGTGTCTCATTGTGTCTCATCATGTCTCATCGTGTCTCATTGTGTCTCACTGTCTCATCGTGTCTCATCGTATTGTGTCTCATTGTGTCTCATCGTGTCTTATTGTGTCTCATCATGTCTCATCGTGTCTCATTGTGTCTCATCCTGTCTCATCGTGTCTCATTGTGTCTCATTGTGTCTCATTGTGTCTCATCATGTCTCATCATGTCTCATCGTGTCTCATCGTGTCTCATCGTATTGTGTCTCATCGTATTGTGTCTCATCATGTCTCATTGTGTCTCATCGTGTCTCATTGTGTCTCATCATGTCTCATTGTGTCTCATCGTGTCTCATCACATCTCATTGTGTCTCATCATGTCTCATCATGTCTCATCGTGTCTCATCGTGTCTCATCGTATTGTGTCTCATCGTATTGTGTCTCATCATGTCTCATTGTGTCTCATCACGTCTCATCACGTCTCATCACGTCTCATCACGTCTCATTGTATCGTGTCTCTGTTACGGTTTAGATGAAGATGGACCCAGATGCAGAGATTTTAAAATAAAAAAGGTATTTTAATTAAAGCTCTTTAACTAACAAACAAACATGAAAACTAAAGGGGAAAAAACAACAAGGCTGACACGTGGATTCAAAGGTGAAGAAGCTTTAACAAAACAAAACATTAACATTAACACTAACAGGTAACACACAAAACACAACAAAGCTTACGAGGGATTCAAAGATAAAGAAGCTCAGGAGATCAGGATCAGGACAGCAGCATGGACGCCAGCGGGTAGAAGAACAAACGATCCCACAGAGGACAAGAGGACAAGGGGAAGACAGAGGAAGGCAGGTGTTACACATGAGGGCAGGGCTGACAATCACAGACAGGAAGTGAAGACGGAAACAACACACAGGGAACAGAGACTACAAAATAAAACAGGAAACAGAAACACAGAGTGCAAACATGAAAACTCAAACAGAAACAGAGATCTACAAGAAAACACTTTTGGCCTGACTGTTACAGAACCCCCCCCCCCTCAACCCCCCACCCGATGCGTCCTCTTCTGTGGACTCTTTGTGTGTGTCTGCAGGTGTGTGTCTGCAGGTGTGTGTCTGCAGGTGTGTGTCTGCAGGTGTGTGTCTGCAGGTGTGTGTCTGCAGGTGTGTGTCTGCAGGTGTGTGTGTAGTGTGCAAATGTGTGATGATGGATGGTTGCCTGGCAGTGAAGAGGCTTCAGGGGGAGAGCGGCCGGCCGCTGCCTCCCTCTCTCCCTCCCTATTTCTCTCTCTCTCTCTCTCTTCCTCTCTCTCTCTCTCCATCCCTCCCTCCCTCCCTCCCTCTCTCTCTCTCTCTCCATCCCTCCCTCCCTCCCTCCCTCCCTCCCTCTCTCTCTCTCTCCATCCCTCCCTTCCTCCCTCTCTCTCTCTCCCTCTCTCTCTCTCCATCCCTCCCTCCCTCCCTCACTCTCTCTCTCTCTCTCTCTCCATCCCTCCCTCCCTCCCTCTCTCTCTCTCTCTCTCTCTCTCTCTCTCTCCATCCCTCTCCCTCCCTCCCTCCCTTCTGATTTATCTCTCATTGCGTCGGTGGGAGTCATTTGCATTTTTTTCTCCCCCTCGTTGATCATAAAAAGATATCTCAGTCCCACGCTCAGCACGATGCAGGGGGGGGGGGGCAGTTCACTTCAACAAATGTAATCAGTTACACATCGAGGAGTAATACCTCCAACTGACCAGGATGTAATCACATTACTTGTAATCTGTTACTCTCCGGGGCTGGTAAAAGGAAGAGGGCCGGGGGGGGGGCAAGGGGGGAGGTAGAGAGATGGAGGAGGGAGGGGGGGCAGGGGGGGGGGTGTTAGGGGATTAAAGGGATGGAGAAGAGGAAGAGGAGGATATTGATGATGAGTGGAAAACAGTGAGTGCTGGAGAATTGTTACCGACTTAGTCAGCACTGCCCACTGAGTGTGTGTGTGTGTGTGTCTCTGTGTGTGTGTGTGTGTGTGTGTGTGTGTGTGTGTGTGTGTGTGTGCGTGCGTGTGAGTGTGTGTGTGTGTGTGTGTGTGTGTGTGTGTGTGTGTGTGTGTGAAGGTGTGTGTGTCAGAGAGAGAGACACATCACTGTTGTCAAGCAAAAAGATAAAAGCTTCTCCTGAATGTTTGTGTTATCAGAGGTAAAGAAATCATATTTATTTTGCTTCTGTTTAAATGAAATGTAATGTAACTTAATAAACACAAATACTGTAACAATAAGTAGAACATTAAATACTTTAAGAACAGGAGTCAATCAGTAAAAAACTGTTTCATAAAATAAAAAATGTGCCTGGAGAAATGTCATGTCCAGTTTCCCTCTGACCTCTGACCTCTGACCTCTCACCTCTGCCCCCCCCTGTGTCCCAGACCTGGCCCTGGAGCGAGCCATGTTCTCCTGCGTGCTGCGGCCCCTGAGGGCCCCCCTGGAGAAGGCCCTGGTGGCGCTGCACAGCCAGGACGGCTCCAGCCGGCGCCTCAGCCAGAACCTGCTGCGTCTGAAAGGGGGCGGAGCCATGGAGCGGCTGGGCGTGCGGACGGGGGTCCCGGACCGCCGGGGGGTGGAGCGGGTGAAGCAGAAGCTGGAGCTGATGCAGCGAACGCACTCGCCCATCGACAAGGTCCTGCTGCTGCTGCAGGTCTGCAAGGTCGTCCACAAGGCCATGGGCCGGCTGGGTGAGTCCGGACCCCCGGACCCCCGGACCCCCGGGGTCTGTCTCCGGCTGATCAGAGAGGATCAGGCCAACTGGACTGATCTCATCTGCTTCAACCATTCTACACAAACTGTAACGAATAATAATTGTTGCAGCCATGTTTAACATCTCCATGGTAACAGCGAGTTCAACCAATCACAGACGTCGCTGTAACGTCTGGTTTTTACTTAATCCCGTTGTCTAAAGTTACGCTTGCTGATTGGACAGTTTCTCTTCTTGAACCCAGAGTAACAATCAAATAAAGATTTTGGTTCAGTTTGTTCCAAAAACTCTTCTCAGGAAAGAAAGACAAATATGAATATCTTCCTTTCATTCAATACATCTCTAATGAATTCAGCTTGTCCAATAATCTGAAAGGACACTGAGACTGTGCTGTTGCTGTCTCTGCAGGACAGGAAGTGAGCTGGGAGGACTTCCTGCCGGCCCTGTCCTACGTGCTGGTGCAGTGTAACCGGGCCCACACGCTGCTGGAGGTGGAGTACATGATGGAGCTGCTGGAGCCGTCCTGGCTCGGGGGGGAGGGTGAGACTGTCTGATTCACAAAACATCCGCTGTGCAGGGGGGGGGGGGGGGGATTTTATTTTGAAAGATGTCAAACGAGCTGTTGAATCAATAGAAGCTCTCCCGCCCGTGTGTGGGAGGAGAGAGAGGATCACTGATGCTTCCTCTGATGCTTCAGGAAATCAAACGATTCACTTTGAAGACTCGAGACTCGAACTCCACAAAACCTGGAAAACCTCCTTTTCTATTCTTAGCTTTAAAATCACAAAGAAACACTTTATGATTGGGGAATAATTCTGAATCCAAAGTTCAGGACTTGATGTATGATTAGTTAAACTCACATTTAATCATAAGACCTTTATCAAGTTGTTAGAGACATTAGCGTCACATTTAAATTTGCTTGCTACATTTTCTATAAATAATCATTTTCTATGTTCTTCACCTTTAAATGTAAATCAGTTTTGAAAGTGAATCTGTCGAGTACATATTTGATAAATCAGCTTTTGATTGACCCCTTGATAATTAGATCAACTGATGAATGAATCCCTGATACCAAATTAAATGTTTATGTATTTTCTTACATATTTCTTCCACCTCTGACAGTGTAGATGCTCCGGGTCTGAACAGTGAGCGAGGAGCGATTTGTTGTTCAACTTTAAACAGGAAGTCGAGTGTTCGAGGAGCAAAGAGCCGTTGTGAAGTTTGTGTTTAAGGGTTTCCTGTTCCCCCCCCAGGTGGTTACTACCTGACCAGCGTGTTCGCCAGCCTGCGTCTGATCCAGAGTCTGGACGGCGAGCAGCCGGTGGCGTGCTGCCTGACGCCCGAGGCCCAGGAGGCGCTGGAGGAGTGGAGCAGCAGGAGGAGCCGGGACGCCCAGAGACAGAAGGAGAGCCAGCAGAACCAGGTGGGTATCGAACGCCCGGCTCGTGGTGGTGGACACACGTGTGGGTCAGTGCAGTCTTGCCTAGTTCTAGTATCATTATTAAGCCCAGTATGTTACCAGTCCTTAGAAAGGAAGAAAGTTGCTGCAGTTCAGTTAGCAGTTCGTCCTGCCGGCTGTATGAAGTCTCTGGCTCGACCTTTGCCCTCCGGTTGTTGGATAGAGAAGATGTCAGACAGGAGCAGCCAGGAGAAGAGAGCTAGAGCAGCCTTCCTCCCTCCGAGGGATTGGAGGAAGAGGAAGAATTGGGGGAGCCCTCTCCTTATATTGGGCTGATGACCAGAGTGACCAATTGGAATCGATCCTTGGAGCACTTCGCACCTCTATGTGAAGTTGCTGAAACAAAGGGGACATGTAGCCTCCTGGGAGTTTGAGTTATTTGACCTTCTCAGGACAAAGAGAACACGTTGCACTCTGGGAGATTGAGTTTGCTCCAGCACATGCGGCTTCCTCAAGACAAAGAACATGTGATTCAGGTTTTCCCATACAGGCCGATAGAGAGGCCTGCGGTTTGCGCAAAAAACCATGTTCCAACAGTTTGAATCTTGCTTTTACTCAACAACTCTAAAAGGACCAGTGGCAGAGAGTTAGTGGCACCGAGCTTATACATAACGTAAACATGTATTTGATCTGTAATTTAAAGAAGCTTCAAACCGACTCTGACACTTTTCAGAGCTGGAAGCAGTTTGTCTCTCACGTGTCACAGAAGACACAACGAGCAGCAGACAGGTGACCGGTCCACAGAGCAGCTAGAGTACCACAGCTGCTCCAGATGAGCAACATCTGGAGCAGCTGTGACCCACATGTGACCCGGGAGTCGAGGTCCAGCTGCAGCTGAAGCTCCATCACACCTGGAGCTCCCACCAGAGCTTCACACACATTTCAGATTCATCTGAGGGGATTAGGTTTTAGAGACATTCGGAGGTAATCCTGTGATCGGGCTCACGGGCTCACGGCTCGGACGCACTCGGGCGTTTCACCTCCGCTCGGTTCAGTGGAACAGAGAAGCATTGTCATCCACAGCGTTTCTGTCTGGTCACGTGGTTTCTCTCCTGGCTTCAAATAGCCGATCTAACTCACCCGGCAGCCAGATTTTCCTCTGACACAGGCGGGATCAGCGAGCCAAGTGCTATGAAGAAGTGGGCGGTCAGATAACATGAGATTTATCGAGCCGCGTCTACGCATCGAAGCAGCGAAACACAATATGCACACGGACAGCGAGCAGCTCCCGGACTCTGTAAGTTCTCCTGATGGGAGACCTGTTGATTAGGATTGCTGCTCTGTGTGTGTGCGTGTGTGTGTGACAGAGCTGTGTGTGTGTGTGTGTGTGTGTGTGTGACAGAGCTGTGTGTGTGTGTGTGTGTGTGTGAGTGTGACAGAGTTGTGTGTGTGTTCAGAGTGGGACGGCTGGAGTGGGTTTGTGTGGCAGAGAAGACGATTCTCACTGGTTTCTCAAAGTTGGACGTTTGGTGAAAGGATCATGTTCAGTCTGTTTTCATTGTGTGAGTGTGTGTGTGTGTGTGTGTGTGTGTGTGTGTGTGTGTTATAGAGCGAGTTGTGTGTCTGTAGGTGGTTGATTGTGATATAATATAATCAGGTGAAGTATGATCAGTGTTTGAAGAGCTGCTGGTTGGATCTGTGTGTTATTTTGTTCTGTTGGAGACAAAGTTCTGATGAAGGAGAGTTTGTGGATCCAGAGGAGTGGAGGAGAGGAGAAGAGGAGGAGAGGAGGAGTGGAGGAGAGGAGGAGAGGAGGAGAGGAGGAGAGGAGGAGAGGAGGAGAAGAGGAGAGGAGGAGAGGAGGATTGGTCCTGTAGCGAGCAGCCTTTGGAACGTGCAGCTCCTGTTCGTGTGGGAGGATGAAGCTTTGTTTTACGGAGGATCTTTGATTGTGCTCTTCTCTCTCTCTCTCTCTCTCTCTCTCTCTCTCTCTCTCTCTCTTCTCTCTCTGGCTCATCCCTCTCTCCTCCCCCTCCTTTGACCTCGCTCCATCAGCCTCTTGACCTCAGCTTTGCATGAATTCAGTTTGTGTTCACTCTCTTTTCTCTATCTCCCTCCCTCCCTCCCTCCCTCCCTCCCTCCCTCTCCTCCCTCCCCCCCTCCAGAGGTGCGTGAGGATTCTGTTCCAGGACGGCGAGCGCAGCGCCGTGCGGACGCTGACGTGGCGAGCGGGCGAGAGCAGCCAGGCGCTGGCCACGCTGTGCGCCGACACCTTCGGCGTGTCCGACCCGCAGCAGTACGTCCTGTACTGGCGCAGCGGGGGGGAGATGCGGGCGCTGCCCCCGGAGGCCCGCCCCCAGGACCTGGCGGGCCACAGCGAGGGGGGGCCGTCGCTCTCCTACCTGAGGACCGACCACGACTTCAGCAAGATGCGGCGGCTCACCAGGGGGGGGGCGGTGGACCTGAGCGAGTCGGTGTGTGAGGAGTGAGTGGGAGGGAGGGAGGGAGGAGGGAGGAAGAGGAGGAGGAGGAGGAGGAGGAGGATCTCTCTCTCTCTCTCTCTCTCTCTTGTTCTCTCTCTCTCTCCGGCAGTGTGTGGTGTCTCTCTCCGGGTCAGGACTTGTGGAACCTCCTCCGGACTCGGACCCCCGTGGTCCCCTGAGCCGGGTGGCTCCGCCCCCCCGACCTGTACAGACTGTTGTGACATGGAACGTGTGTAATAAATGGATTTTGGTTGTTGATGTGAAACATGAGAACCAGAGTATAGCCGGTACCATGAGGGGATTACATCATCACAACGTGACCAGGCTCAAATCCAAAGACTGACTCTGGGCCACTATAGTTGCCTGGAAACCAAAACCCCCCCCACCCCCCCACTTCCTGTCCACGCCAGCAGGCGGCGACCCGTCCACGCCGGTGATGTAACCCTCTCACGTTACGGTTCTGGGCAAATTATATCGACACTTGGATGTTTTAATGCTTCACTTTTAATACGTAAACGTCTGCAGATGGATGGATGGACAAGGGTTCGGGGGGGGGGGGGGGGGATGGGTGGGGGGGACACACCTCAAAACCAAAGTGATGAAAACAGAGAGAGACGCCATCTTGTGACCATCAGGTGAAATGAAGCTTTAAACCAATCAACTCTTTCTAAAATCACCCAGAGACAGTTTCATCTTGATTTCTGTGGAGAAGAACCGGTCTCGTCCGTCCTCTTCCACCGGGTCAGAGGTCAGAGAGAGACAGGCGTCCCCAACGAGACAAGCGTCCCCAACGAGACAAGCGTCCCCAACGAGACAAGCGTCCCCAACGAGACAAGCGTCCCCAACGAGACAAGCGTCCCCAACGTCCCACAGATTCACTGGACGACCTGCGAATGTATCAACATCTTTCCTCTCGTTTCAATCCACCGCTTCTGACTTCTACTCTTTCCTCTCTGTCCGGGCCTGGTCCCGAACCCAGAACCCAGAACCCCAAACCCAGAACCCAGAACCCAGAACCCAGAACCCAGAACCCAGAACCCAGAACCCCAAACCCAGAACCCTGAACCCAGGACCCAGAACCCAGAACCCAGAACCCCAAACCCCAAACCCAGAACCCTGAACCCAGGACTCAGAACCCTGAACCCAGAACCCAGAACCCAGGACCCAGGACCCCGAACCCAGAACCCAGAACCCAGAACCCAGAACCCCCCCCCCTGCGGTGACTGCTTGAATGTGAATGTGTAAAAGTCACCAGCTCCTTCTGCCGTCCTCAGTTGTCATATTGTGTATTTTAAAAACCTACCTTTTGATTGTTGGATTGGTTGTGTAGATAATATCAAACCTTAGTGTGGATTTTCAGCTTCTCCTTTTGGAAGAAGCCGGGGGGGGGTGGGGGGGTGCTTCTGAACCTTGTTGCATGCTCTCTTTTCATTGGCTGTGACGGCTCCTGCGGACGTGGTGTGTGTGTGTGCGTGAAGCATGTGTTCATTGTGGCAGCTCACTATTTATTTTTGTGTAAAAGACATAACGATGTATTTTTGTCAGGTAACTTCAGTAACGCAATAAAAATTGCA
Source organism: Limanda limanda (assembly GCF_963576545.1). Classification (NCBI taxonomy): domain Eukaryota; kingdom Metazoa; phylum Chordata; class Actinopteri; order Pleuronectiformes; family Pleuronectidae; genus Limanda; species Limanda limanda. Next base: position 772,881 of record NC_083657.1, read on the forward strand.
ATATTTGTTCTGCGGTGTCGTGACATGAGGTTTCTACTGTAGTGTCGTGGGATGTGAGGGGTGTGTGTGTGTGTGTGTGTGCGTGTGTGTGTGTTAAAGTGCTCTACCACCAGAGGGAAGCAAATACAAACTTCACTTTCATCAACTTGTCTTATTAACTCATGAAAGACGCACTTGGTTCAATCTGACAACATTTATTCAAAAATGGCAGATTTCCCTAAAGAAATTTAATATCTGATCAATAAAATACCTGAATTTAAAATGTCAAAATGCAAAAAAAAATCAAATGAACCTTTGAGTTGTAATTTGTCTCTTTATCTCGACAGTAGATGTTTGTAGTCGGAAACATTTCATTTCATTTTACATTGAGAACATTCAAAGTAATTTGAGGATCAAAATTGTAATGAAAACACAGAGAAGCACATTTCTGGATATGCATGAAGTGATTATGTATTACCTGATAAACAGATTGATTGATTGAATTATTAATCAATGAATCCAGCACATGAAACTATGAAAAGTGATATAAAAATTGAAATATTTAGGTAACACCTTTTATTTGTCCATGTATTGATCTCATCTGATCCCGCCCCCCAGTTTCTGCAGGACCCCCAGACCCTTCTCCTCGTACTCGGCCCTGCTCAGCCAGAAGGAGTCCTTGTCCTTCATGATGTTGGCCAGCACAGCGCCCCCTAGGAACACCATGTGCTTACGCCTGGGCGGGTCCTCGATGCGAATCTTAAACTTCTGCTCAGCGAGAGGAACAGAAAACAGGGGAGGGGCGATTCAAACACAGAAGTTAATTTACATATTAGTTATTCTTTAATTCTCTGCGTGTTAGGGCTATAAATAAAACTGCTGACAAATACAGCATATACAAATATATATATAAATAACTTAGTCATCTTCCTCCTGGTCAAGCGTCTAAATCAGAATAATATTAGAGGAACTCGAGCTGCTGATGAAAACCTTGTTCTGGTTCAAAGCTCAGGAGCAAGTCAGTGAATGAACATTGAAGTGAGATTGTTTTGTCAATTTTCATTATTATTGCAAAAGCTTTTACATTTTTAAGCTGTTATATTTGTGCTATAAAACATTTATTAGATTGATGGTAAATGTGTGTGCTGCAGATTACTCCAGAATTACGTTAAGGACATTTATGCAAAGGTGTTACAGAAGCTAATCCTTGTGTAACATCTCCAGTGTTAAAGCTCAGATTATCTCATCCTCACCGAGAGCTTCTGAGTGTCTCCGTCCAGGACGCGCTCCAGGTACAGCTGCTTGATCTCCCTCTCCAGGCGGGAGGGCAGGCCGGGGTACATGGTCGACCCCCCCGACAGCACGATGTGCTTGTAGAAGTCCGCCCTGCACAACACAACACAACACACAGAGAAACACCACAACTCACTTAAGGAGACTTATTATCATGTTCTGGTTTCTAATAATAACTGAAAACAGGTCACTGTCCTGCTGCAGCTCCTCTATTCAGCCTCTGTCTCAAACACTTGGTCTCAGCTCCTGTCTCTTTAAGACCCCCCCCCCCCCCCCCCCTGATAAAGCCCAGTATACTCCAGCTTTCACATGAGAACCCGGGTAGAACCCCAGAGGACAGAGAGGGGTCGGACCTGAGGTCGATGTCCGCGGCCTGGATGGTGTTGAACAGCAGCTCGGCCACGCCCGCTCCCTCCACGTTCACCAGGTGAGGCTGGAACAGAGCCTCCGGGGCGCCGAACCGCTCCCCCCCCACGTTCACCTGCCGGCCGTCCGGGAGCTGCAGCAGCAAACAACACAGAGGGTTTCTGATCCTGAACGTTTGACGTGTAACGTGTCAGGTTCTTCTGCTTCCTGATCTAAAGACGAGATGTTTAGATCTAAACTGGGAACTTTCTCTCAGCCAGGAATAGGGTTGCAAAGGGGTGGAAAGTTTCCGGTAAATTTCCGGAGAGTTTCTGGAAAGTTTCCATGGGAAGTTAAGCTCGGGAATTTGGGGAATTTTGAAAAATTAAATAAATAAGCAAATTAAACGCTGAGCAATAAAAACATCATTCAAAACTCTATTTTAAAGATGTATGGAACGTTGAGTTTCAACCCTCCACTGGTCATTCTTCCATCACATGCACAGATAACTCCCAGCATGCTTCACTCTACAGCAGGGCTACTGAGGCCTGCTGTAGAGTGCAGGACTAGTCAGGTAAGTTTCCATGATATTACTGGGAAAATATATTAGCATGCTGATTGAGGATTGTTCATCTGTTCATCTAGACTATTTCCATTCATTTATCCATCAATTGTTAAATATGTTTACAGACGATTCCAATTGTTTGGCTAACTATTTATATCTCTGGCATTGCATTAGTGTTTTTTTACAAACTTTTTTCTCATCTTATTCTACAGAACAATGCCACGTGCACTCTCTCATGTGTGGAGACATTTCACCCCATCCAATGTAGAAGGAAAGGCTGTGTACATTTGCAAATACTGTGCAAAGACCAATGTTAAGAATGACACAACGATGCAGAAGCATATAGTCAAGTGCCCAAAGTTTCCTCAGGGCTCAAATCAGCCTATGACACAACAAAATGTTTATATTTATGTCTGTATATGACAAGGTAAATACAGTTAGTATAAATTACCCACAACATTTCCAGTTTATTCCCGTTAATTTCCATTTATTCCTGTTAATTCCCATTAATTCCCATGGAAAGGTTCCAACTTTGAATATTCTGGGAATTTTGCAACCCTAGTCAGGAAGCGAGAGCGTGTTCCTCCTGAGTGAGTCACTGCACCGTGAAGGCCTCCATCAGGTGGGTGGTCTCGTTGGCCAGGCGCTGCTCCTGCTCGATGTTGTAGCCCACGTAGCAGAGCTTCTCCTTCATCATGCGCACCGTCTCAAAGTCGGCCGAGTGGTTGAAGGCGTAGCCGCGGAGCAGCAGCAGCTGGTGGAGGGAAGATGAGAGAAGGTTTTATTATCAAATTACATTTCCTTAGATTGCTCAGTTTCTCCATGTGCGCCGGCCCACCTTGATGAGGTAGCGCGTGATGTCACGTCCTGCGATGTCCAGCCTGCGTGTGAGGTGCGGTAAGGAGAAGCCCTCGTAGACCGGACAGATGTGCGTGACTCCGTCGCCCGAGTCCACGACCACGCCCGTCAGCAAACCTGAGGGCGGAGTCAAACATCCCAGTTATCAATCAACCCTTCGGTTCTCAGCAGGAAGCAGAACATACGTTGGATTTCTTTCACCAGTGCGAATGAAAGCGAGTTAGAAGGTGTCACCCTGAGCGTAGAGCGTGAGCACGGCCTGGATCGCCACGTAGATGCCGTGGAACTGGTACTTCTCGAACATGACCTCTGCGATCTTCTCCCGGTTCTTGGTGGGGTTCATGGGCGGCTCGGTGAGCAGGACCTGGAGAAGAAGAAAAGGTTGTAGTATTTCCTGCTGTGAAGCTTTATTCTGAAAGGGTCAGACTCCTCCTACGTAGCGTGAGCTGCACCTTGCACTGCGTGGGGTCGACGTTCAGACAGTCCGGGCCGAAGGTGAAGTCCCACAGGTGGAGCATGTCCTCCCAGCAGCGCACCATGCCGTTCTCCATGGGGTAGGACACCTCCAGCATGGAGCGGCACTCGCTGGCCTCCTCGCCCACCATCAGGTCCTGGGCAGGAAGGGGAGGAGCTTTGGTAAAAGTTCAGGGAATTTATCTTCGTGTAAATAAAGAAGAGTTTCTTTTCTTATGGAAACAGGGAAGGGAATTTTCCTAGTTGTCTTTTTTCTATGTTGAAGTGATGCTTCAAGTGTGTGTGTTACATTTAAACTTGCTCTGCTCCAATGATATTAGACAGTATTATATGTACATAATTTTATTCCACCCCCACACCTCAAGGATATGTTAAATTAACACATATTATATTATATTATATTAAACTGCTTACATTGCATATTGCAATTTGACACTGTTCACTGTTTTTGCATTTTCCATTTCACTTTTTACATCTTTTTATATATATATTTTTATGTCTAAATAAATGTTACTTTGTATAAATATTAGAAAAAGTGAGTAAATAAGAAGTTAATAGTGAGTAAATATATATAGTTTTTTATTATTATCTTTTGTGTGGTGTATTTATTGTGTTTTTATGTTTCTATGTTCATTGTTTGCACCAATAACCAGAGCAAGTTCCAGGTAGGTGTAAACCTACTTGGCCATAAATACTTTCTGATTCTGATTCTGATTATATAGGCCAAAGTAAAACGGTTTCAGAAAGTACTTTAAATGTTTTGTGGGCTCAACAGTTTGTTTTGGGGAATAAAAACTACTTTACAGACAGATGAGGACAATTGTCCCGGGGTCTTTGTCTCGTTGGTGTTGATGAAGAATTAGAAGCAAACAAAGTGAACCTCCCTCATGTATCTTCAGTCTCTAGTTAATCCCAGTATCACGTCCTACAAGTAGTTCAGGAGTTAACTGCTCGGCCATCGGTTACATGAGGAACTTAACTGTGTCTCAGGAAGTGAGCGCTCTTAAGACACTAAGACACTTGAAGAGCTAGAGGGGGGGGTGAGTGGGGGGGGGCAGGCCTTTAATAAACTGAACAGTGTGTGTTTAAGATGGTGACTCTGTTAGTACATCTAGGTTTAAATGAATGACTTGTGTGTTGATGTCTTTTTTTGTCTCAGAACCACGGCTCAGCAGATTGGAACCTGGAGAAGAACCTGTTGGAACCTCCATGACCTCACTGAGCAGCGTGCACGTTCCTCTGGATCCATGACCTCACTGAGGAGCGTGCACGTTCCTCTGGATCCATGACCTCACTGAGGAGCGTGCACGTTCCTCTGGATCCATGACCTCACTGAGCAGCGTGCACGTTCCTCTGGATCCATGACCTCACTGAGCAGCGTGCACGTCCCTCTGGATCCATGACCTCACTGAGTAGCGTGCACGTTCCTCTGGATCCATGACCTCACTGAGCAGCGTGCACGTTCCTCTGGATCCATGACCTCACTGAGGAGCGTGCACGTTCCTCTGGATCCATGACCTCACTGAGGAGCGTGCACGTTCCTCTGGATCCATGACCTCACTGAGCAGCGTGCACGTTCCTCTGGATCCATGACCTCACTGAGGAGCGTGCACGTTCCTCTGGATCCATGACCTCACTGAGGAGCGTGCACGTTCCTCTGGATCCATGACCTCACTGAGCAGCGTGCAGGTTCCTCTGGATCCATGACCTCACTGAGGAGCGTGCACGTTCCTCTGGATCCATGACCTCACTGAGGAGCGTGCACGTTCCTCTGGATCCATGACCTCACTGAGGAGCGTGCACGTTCCTCTGGATCCATGACCTCACTGAGCAGCGTGCACGTTCCTCTGGATCCATGACCTCACTGAGGAGCGTGCACGTTCCTCTGGATCCATGACCTCACTGAGGAGCGTGCACGTTCCTCTGGATCCATGACCTCACTGAGGAGCGTGCACGTTCCTCTGGATCCATGACCTCACTGAGGAGCGTGCACGTTCCTCTGGATCCATGACCTCACTGAGCAGCGTGCACGTTCCTCTGGATCCATGACCTCACTGAGGAGCGTGCACGTTCCTCTGGATCCATGACCTCACTGAGGAGCGTGCACGTTCCTCTGGATCCATGACCTCACTGAGCAGCGTGCACGTTCCTCTGGATCCATGACCTCACTGAGCAGCGTGCACGTTCCTCTGGATCCATGACCTCACTGAGGAGCGTGCACGTTCCTCTGGATCCATGACCTCACTGAGCAGCGTGCACGTTCCTCTGGATCCATGACCTCACTGAGCAGCGTGCACGTTCCTCTGGATCCATGACCTCACTGAGGAGCGTGCACGTTCCTCTGGATCCATGACCTCACTGAGCAGCGTGCACGTTCCTCTGGATCCATGACCTCACTGAGGAGCGTGCACGTTCCTCTGGATCCATGACCTCACTGAGGAGCGTGCACGTTCCTCTGGATCCATGACCTCACTGAGCAGCGTGCACGTTCCTCTGGATCCATGACCTCACTGAGGAGCGTGCACGTTCCTCTGGATCCATGACCTCACTGAGGAGCGTGCACGTTCCTCTGGATCCATGACCTCACTGAGGAGCGTGCACGTTCCTCTGGATCCATGACCTCACTGAGCAGCGTGCACGTTCCTCTGGATCCATGACCTCACTGAGGAGCGTGCACGTTCCTCTGGATCCATGACCTCACTGAGGAGCGTGCACGTTCCTCTGGATCCATGACCTCACTGAGGAGCGTGCACGTTCCTCTGGATCCATGACCTCACTGAGCAGCGTGCACGTTCCTCTGGATCCATGACCTCACTGAGGAGCGTGCACGTTCCTCTGGATCCATGACCTCACTGAGGAGCGTGCACGTTCCTCTGGATCCATGACCTCACTGAGGAGCGTGCACGTTCCTCTGGATCCATGACCTCACTGAGCATGTGCACGTTCCTCTGGATCCATGACCTCACTGAGGAGCGTGCACGTTCCTCTGGATCCATGACCTCACTGAGGAGCGTGCACGTTCCTCTGGATCCATGACCTCACTGAGCAGCGTGCACGTTCCTCTGGATCCATGACCTCACTGAGGAGCGTGCACGTTCCTCTGGATCCATGACCTCACTGAGCAGCGTGCACGTTCCTCTGGATCCATGACCTCACTGAGGAGCGTGCACGTTCCTCTGGATCCATGACCTCACTGAGCAGCGTGCACGTTCCTCTGGATCCATGACCTCACTGAGGAGCGTGCACGTTCCTCTGGATCCATGACCTCACTGAGCAGCGTGCACGTTCCTCTGGATCCATGACCTCACTGAGGAGCGTGCACGTTCCTCTGGATCCATGACCTCACTGAGCAGCGTGCACGTTCCTCTGGATCCATGACCTCACTGAGGAGCGTGCACGTTCCTCTGGATCCATGACCTCACTGAGCAGCGTGCACGTTCCTCTGGATCCATGACCTCACTGAGCACGTGCACGTTCCTCTGGATCCATGACCTCACTGAGCAGCGTGCACGTTCCTTATGAATCCATGACCTCACTGAGCAGCGTGCACGTTCCTCTGGATCCATGACCTCACTGAGGAGCGTGCACGTTCCTCTGGATCCATGACCTCACTGAGCAGCGTGCACGTCCCTCTGGATCCATGACCTCACTGAGGAGCGTGCACGTTCCTCTGGATCCATGACCTCACTGAGGAGCGTGCACGTTCCTCTGGATCCATGACCTCACTGAGCAGCGTGCACGTACCTCTGGATCCATGACCTCACTGAGCAGCGTGCACGTTCCTCTGGATCCATGACCTCACTGAGCAGCGTGCACGTTCCTCTGGATCCATGACCTCACTGAGCAGCGTGCACGTTCCTCTGGATCCATGACCTCACTGAGGAGCGTGCACGTTCCTCTGGATCCATGACCTCACTGAGCAGCGTGCACGTTCCTCTGGATCCATGACCTCACTGAGGAGCGTGCACGTTCCTCTGGATCCATGACCTCACAGAGGAGCGTGCACGTTCCTCTGGATCCATGACCTCACTGAGTAGCGTGCACGTTCCTCTGGATCCATGACCTCACTGAGCAGCGTGCACGTTCCTCTGGATCCATGACCTCACTGAGTAGCGTGCACGTTCCTCTGGATCCATGACCTCACTGAGCAGCGTGCACGTTCCTCTGGATCCATGACCTCACTGAGGAGCGTGCACGTTCCTCTGGATCCATGACCTCACTGAGCAGCGTGCACGTTCCTCTGGATCCATGACCTCACTGAGCAGCGTGCACGTTCCTCTGGATCCATGACCTCACTGAGGAGAGTGCACGTTCCTCTGGATCCATGACCTCACTGAGGAGAGTGCACGTTCCTCTGGATCCATGACCTCACTGAGAAGCGTGCACGTTCCTCTGGACCATGACCTCACTGAGGAGCGTGCACGTTCCTCTGGATCCATGACCTCACTGAGCATCGTGCACGTTCCTCTGGATCCATGACCTCACTGAGGAGCGTGCACGTTCCTCTGGATCCATGACCTCACTGAGCAGCGTGCACGTTCCTCTGGATCCATGACCTCACTGAGGAGCGTGCACGTTCCTCTGGATCCATGACCTCACAGAGGAGCGTGCACGTTCCTCTGGATCCATGACCTCACTGAGTAGCGTGCACGTTCCTCTGGATCCATGACCTCACTGAGCAGCGTGCACGTTCCTCTGGATCCATGACCTCACTGAGGAGCGTGCACGTTCCTCTGGATCCATGACCTCACTGAGCAGCGTGCACGTTCCTCTGGATCCATGACCTCACTGAGCAGCGTGCACGTTCCTCTGGATCCATGACCTCACTGAGGAGCGTGCACGTTCCTCTGGATCCATGACCTCACTGAGGAGCGTGCACGTTCCTCTGGATCCATGACCTCACTGAGCAGCGTGCACGTTCCTTATGAATCCATGACCTCACTGAGGAGCGTGCACGTTCCTCTGGATCCATGACCTCACTGAGGAGCGTGCACGTTCCTCTGGATCCATGACCTCACTGAGCAGCGTGCACGTTCCTCTGGATCCATGACCTCACTGAGCAGCGTGCACGTTCCTCTGGATCCATGACCTCACTGAGCACGTGCACGTTCCTCTGGATCCATGACCTCACTGAACAGCGTGCACGTTCCTTATGAATCCATGACCTCACTGAGCAGCGTGCACGTTCCTTATGAATCCATGACCTCACTGAGCAGCGTGCACGTTCCTCTGGATCCATGACCTCACTGAGCAGCGTGCACGTTCCTCTGGATCCATGACCTCACTGAGCAGCGTGCACGTTCTTCCTTCTTCTCTTCCTCTTATGAATCCATGATCTCACCTTGATCTCGATGTCTCGCACTTTGGTGCTGGAGCGGAGGATGGGCCGACCCACCATGGCCGGGAAGATGTGTTCAGGGAAGTTGGATCCTGCAAAACCACACTTGACAAACTGCAGAGGGAAGTCAAAGAGAAACATGGGCGGAGTTTAACATGTGCACCAAACTGACAGAGTGTGTGTGTGTGTGTGTGTGTGTGTGTGTGTGTGTTTGTGTTGAGTTAATCCTGCACATTAACCGTAAGTCTTTTGTGTGGCTGATTTCCATTCATAAATCAGTTCCATTGTCTTTTAATCCCTCACGAGGTTTAATCTGCCTCCAGGAAACAGACCAAGCTTTCAGCAGATTATCCCCTATCTGTCAGAGAGCGGTACTGCAGTGTCTTTACATGTTGAAAAGCAGGAAGAACCCTTCGTTTAGTTTCTATCAGGTAGTGACACGACCTCTCTGCTGCTGTGCTGCACCTCCGCTCTGTCTGGACTCGTCTCAGTGACCACACACACATTCCTTAGCCTGGGGGGGGGGGGGGGGGGGGGGGGACACAGCAGTTTCCTCACTGCAGAGTCACACACATGCAACTTGTGGAGAATTGAAAAGTCACTTCTGGGGTTTAGGCAACGAAAATCTCTCTTCCTGCTTTTCACCCAATTGTTGCTCAGATGTTAGTGACAGCACCATGTAAGGATGTGTGTGTACAGACTGTGTGTGTGTGTGTGTGTGCACAGACTGTGTGTGTGTGTGTACAGACTGTGTGTGTGTGCACAGACTGTGTGAGGCAAGTCCAGACAGATGTGGAATCAGGCTCCAGAATGCAGAGACTCACACCCCGACCTGCTTCAAACACTTCATTCAGCTTCTGACACTTTTTAAAAGTAAACCACTAGAATCTAACCCACCTGGTTTGCACTCACACATCTGTAGTTTACACACAGAGAGACAATCATAACTCAATACAGTAGAATGCTGAGCTGGTAGTATTAATACTCTGTGTATGATATGATAGATCTGGTGATACGTACCCCTGTGCCGTTGTCACAGACCAGCACTTTCCTGCCCTGGTTGTCCATCCTCTCTCAGATGTCCCCTCCTGTCGGGACAGACTCTCACTAACAGACGGATGAGTCCAGATGTCTCCACATCAGGTTCACAGAGACAACAGAGGACAGGTAGAGAAGGAGGCTTCTTCTCCTCCCAGCGGGGGCGGGGCCTCAGAAAGAGAGCACGCCCACGATCTGCAAACAGCCGGAGGAGGAAGAGACCGAAGAGAGGAACCGGTTTCAGGGTTTTTGAATGTTACTAAGAATACTTGCTCGTTACTATGGAGACATGTTTCTCTGCTTATGATCACAGGTTTCTCTGTGAGATCATATTTAATATTTTTTTTAAGACTTTTGAGCCTGACTGGAAACACCCACATCTGAGTCATGCTGCATTAAAGAGAGTCTCTGTGTCTTGAAGAATGTTTCATGGCCAATATACTTTTAAAGAAAGAATTGTGAATATTCATAGTTTAGGTGCATAGTTATGTTACAAAACTTTGGATATGATGCAATTATCCAACTATTCTAGTAAGCTTCTTTATGTATATCACTGTAATTTCTCTGTTTTTTGGATTTGAGCAAATTTGTCATCTTTGTATTTCTTGTATTTCAGTCGCCTAATATTATAATTATTATTATTAAAATCGATATTTTCACAACAGTTGAGAACCTCTTTTACTTTTTCAGTTTAGATGTAACCTGAACAGAATGTCTGAAAAGTAATTCTTTCGGTTATTTTTTAACCAGATTCTTCATCAACAAATAAATTGAAAAGTTTATTATTAAGTTGAGCATCTTTATTAGGTTGAAGTGTTTGTTGAGCAGAATTAAAAACTTGTCTCTGTCTCCTGAGGTTTGAAGGAGAATCTGTTAACGTTGAAATGTCTTTTAAACTCTTTTAAACTCTGGTTTCATGTTTGAACATTTAAAAGCTACAGATATTTCCTCTGGAGGCTAAAAACTGAGCTAACAGCAGATGCTAATGCTAATGTAGCTTCATGTCTCCTACCAGCAGAGATGAACTGGGTTCGTTTGACTCTTCATCACCAGAGAGCGATGAAGAGTCAAAGCTGAATATGTGAACTGCTGTCGTTTCCTCTTCTGATTCTTTCCACTGAGATCGAAGCGTTAAAGGTTAAAGGTCGTCCAGCTCCAGATGGAGAAGATCCAGTGAAGCTTCCAGATGAATCTGTGCGTCCGGCAGGAAGAGCTGAACACTGTCGCACAAACAAGCTGCAGTCGTCTTTGTACATTTGGATAAAAATAGTTTCATTTATTTACACAAAACATTTACAAAATGCATCTTTTCATGAATGTGTGACGGGAAAGGAAGACAACAGCCGGGACGTGAGGACACACAGGACCAGGTCTCACTGTCCTCTAATGGAAGAGGCACACTGAGTTAAGAACTCTTTTTTTAAATTGTCGTTTCTGTTTCACTTCCTGCAGCTTCGAGAGAAAACCACCAAAAAGAGAAGTGGCCAGTGAAAGCTCAGCAGGTAGAAAGACTGTTTGCTGGTTTGAGCAACACGTGTCCCTCACTCGTCCCAGAGAGACAACACCGTCTCATATCACACGTGAATTATTGCTTTCATAAAGACTGATGCCCTTTGTTCCTTTTTAAGGCAATAAAATGTGTTGACTTCTCGTTTGCTGTGTTTACATGCACATTATTATTATTAAGGTCAGAGCAAAGCTTCAGGATCACTGAATGAAACTGGATTGTGCATTTACACGATTTCATAAAGTGAATCATTCATATGTTTGCATGGAAATATCCAGTCTGGGTTTTGCTTTGCTCTGATAATAGTCCAATTATAAATGTGTGCATGTAAACATATTCACATACAATAGTAGCCTAACAAGGCATTTAATGTTCCCCGTGTCCGAGCAGTCTCCAAACAAATTATTAACGTTGCTTACATTAAAACTATTAGAAAGTGATCTATCAAAATATTCACGGAAATCTGTATCAAAACTTATTAATATTCACATTATCTAAAGACCGTCGGGGTTATTTCTATAAATACTTTTCCTGAGAGTACTTGTGTCTTGTAGGAGTTCGATGCAGATGATTCATAAACGGTGAAGGTCAAGTTTGTGCCATGGAGCTTTTGTTAAGTGCATTATGTTTCTGCATATGGTTCCGTCTCATGTCTCCGTGCTCGTCCACCTTCAGATTGTCTCTGTCTCTCGTGTCTGAGGACGAACACGAGTCTGTCCATGAGCGAGCGTCCCGTCCTCTCAGGACTCGAACTCGCTGTCGCTGCTGACGGAGATGTCGGGGGTGGAGGCGCCGGTTCCCCGCGGCTCGGCCTCGGTGCTGCAGTCGCTGGCCTCCGGGCTGCCCGGGTGGCGAGGGGAGGGGGGGGAGGGCGGCAGCAGGTGGGCGTGATGGCGCCGCTCCTGAAGGGATCCGTCCGGGGAGCTCTCGGAGGGAAGGTGGGACGGATCCTGTTGCAATCTGGGTGGAGGGAGAGAAGAGAGGGAGGACAGGGTTGTAAATATGAACTCTTTGGTTTAAACATGTTTAATAATGTGTCCTCATCACTGTACCTCATGATATCAGAAGCTTTAAACATGTTTAATAATGTGTCCTCATCACTGTACCTCATGATATCAGAAGCTTTAAACATGTTTAATAATGTGTCCTCATCACTGTACCTCATGATATCAGAAGCTTTAAACATGTTTAATAATGTGTCCTCATGCTGTACCTCATGATATCAGAAGCTTTAAACATGTTTAATAATGTGTCCTCATGCTGTACCTCATGATATCAGAAGCTTTAAACATGTTTAATAATGTGTCCTCATGCTGTACCTCATGATATCAGAAGCTTTAAACATGTTTAATAATGTGTCCTCATCGCTGTACCTCATGATATCAGAAGCTTTAAACATGTTTAATAATGTGTCCTCATCGCTGTACCTCATGATATCAGAAGCTTTAAACATGTTTAATAATGTGTCCTCATCGCTGTACCTCATGATATCAGAAGCTTTAAACATGTTTAATAATGTGTCCTCATCGCTGTACCTCATGATATCAGAAGCTTTAAACATGTTTAATAATGTGTCCTCATCACTGTACCTCATGATATCAGAAGCTTTAAACATGTTTAATAATGTGTCCTCATCACTGTACCTCATGATATCAGAAGCTCTAAACATGTTTAATAATGTGTCCTCATCACTGTACCTCATGATATCAGAAGCTCTAAACATGTTTAATAATGTGTCCTCATCGCTGTACCTCATGATATCAGAAGCTTTAAACATGTTTAATAATGTGTCCTCATTGCTGTACCTCATGATATCAGAAGCTTTAAACATGTTTAATAATGTGTCCTCATCACTGTACCTCATGATATCAGAAGCTTTACACATGTTTAATAATGTGTCCTCATCACTGTACCTCATGATATCACAAGCTTTAAACATGTTTAATAATGTGTCCTCATCGCTGTGCCTCATGATATCAGAAGCTTTAAACATGTTTAATAATGTGTCCTCATCACTGTACCTCATGATATCAGAAGCTTTAAACATGTTTAATAATGTGTCCTCATCACTGTACCTCATGATATCACAAGCTTTAGACATGTTTAATAATGTGTCCTCATTGCTGTACCTCATGATATCAGAAGCTTTAAACATGTTTAATAATGTGTCCTCATCGCTGTACCTCATGATATCAGAAGCTTTACACATGTTTAATAATGTGTCCTCATGCTGTACCTCATGATATCACAAGCTTTAAACATGTTTAATAATGTGTCCTCATCGCAGTACCTCATGATATCAGAAGCTTTAAATATGTTTAATAATGTGTCCTCATCGCTGTACCTCATGATATCAGAAGCTGTTCACATGTTTAATAAAGTGTCCTCATTGCTGTACCTCATGATATCAGAAGCTTTAAACATGTTTAATAATGTGTCCTCATGCTGTACCTCATGATATCACAAGCTTTAAACATGTTTAATAATGTGTCCTCATCGCTGTACCTCATGATATCAGAAGCTTTAAACATGTTTAATAATGTGTCCTCATCGCTGTGCCTCATGATATCACAAGCTTTAAACATGTTTAATAATGTGTCCTCATCGCTGTACCTCATGATATCAGAAGCTTTAAACATGTTTAATAATGTGTCCTCATCGCTGTACCTCATGATATCACAAGCTTTAAACATGTTTAATAATGTGTCCTCATGCTGTACCTCATGATATCACAAGCTTTAAATATGTTTAATAATGTGTCCTCATCGCTGTACCTCATGATATCACAAGCTTTAAACATGTTTAATAATGTGTCCTCATCGCTGTACCTCATGATATCAGAAGCTTTAAACATGTTTAATAATGTGTCCTCATTGCTGTACCTCATGATATCAGAAGCTTTAAACATGTTTAATAATGTGTCCTCATCGCTGTACCTCATGATATCAGAAGCTTTAAACATGTTTAATAATGTGTCCTCATCACTGTACCTCATGATATCAGAAGCTTTAAACATGTTTAATAATGTGTCCTCATCGCTGTACCTCATGATATCACAAGCTTTAAACATGTTTAATAATGTGTCCTCATCGCTGTACCTCATGATATCAGAAGCTTTAAATATGTTTAATAATGTGTCCTCATCGCTGTACCTCATGATATCACAAGCTTTAGACATGTTTAATAATGTGTCCTCATGCTGTACCTCATGATATCAGAAGCTTTAAACATGTTTAATAATGTGTCCTCATCGCTGTACCTCATGATATCAGAAGCTTTAAACATGTTTAATAATGTGTCCTCATCACTGTACCTCATGATATCACAAGCTTTAAACATGTTTAATAATGTGTCCTCATCGCTGTACCTCATGATATCAGAAGCTCTAAACATGTTTAATAATGTGTCCTCATCGCTGTACCTCATGATATCAGAAGCTTTAAACATGTTTAATAATGTGTCCTCATCACTGTACCTCCTGATATCAGAAGCTTTAAACATGTTTAATAATGTGTCCTCATGCTGTACCTCATGATATCAGAGAATTTAAATATGTTTAATAATGTGTCCTCATCGCTGTACCTCATGATATCAGAAGCTTTAAATATGTTTAATAATGTGTCCTCATGCTGTACCTCATGATATCAGAGAATTTAAATATGTTTAATAATGTGTCCTCATCGCTGTACCTCATGATATCAGAAGCTTTAAACATGTTTAATAATGTGTCCTCATCGCTGTGCCTCATGATATCAGAAGCTTTAAACATGTTTAATAATGTGTCCTCATCACTGTACCTCATGATATCACAAGCTTTAGACATGTTTAATAATGTGTCCTCATCACTGTACCTCATGATATCAGAAGCTTTAAACATGTTTAATAATGTGTCCTCATCGCTGTACCTCATGATATCAGAAGCTTTAAACATGTTTAATAATGTGTCCTCATCGCTGTACCTCATGATATCAGAAGCTTTACACATGTTTAATAATGTGTCCTCATGCTGTACCTCATGATATCACAAGCTTTAAACATGTTTAATAATGTGTCCTCATCGCAGTACCTCATGATATCAGAAGCTTTAAATATGTTTAATAATGTGTCCTCATCACTGTACCTCATGATATCAGAAGCTTTAAACATGTTTAATAATGTGTCCTCATCGCTGTACCTCATGATATCAGAAGCTTTAAACATGTTTAATAATGTGTCCTCATCGCTGTACCTCATGATATCACAAGCTTTAAACATGTTTAATAATGTGTCGTCATCACTGTACCTCATGATATCACAAGCTTTAAACATGTTTAATAATGTGTCGTCATCACTGTACCTCATGATATCACAAGCTTTAAACATGTTTAATAATGTGTCGTCATCACTGTACCTCATGATATCACAAGCTTTAAACATGTTTAATAATGTGTCGTCATCACTGTACCTCATGATATCACAAGCTTTAAACATGTTTAATAATGTGTCCTCATCGCTGTACCTCATGATATCAGAAGCTTTAAATATGTTTAATAATGTGTCCTCATCACTGTACCTCATGATATCAGAAGCTGTTCACATGTTTAAAGGAGTCTTTTTGTGAGCTACCTGTTCTTTGCCGATGCGGCCCGGTCCCGCTGGCGCCGGTTCTTGAACCAGTTGCCGACCTGTGTGGGCGTGAGTCCGGTGGCCTGCGCCAGGTGCCTCTTCCGGGACGGGTTGGGGTACGGGTCCTGCAGGTACCACTCCCTCAGCAGACTGCGAGTTCTCTCCTGGAGGACACATCAGAATAGGATTAATTACGTGTCCGTGTTTAATTTAAGTGTGTCATGTTCACATGTGTTTGTCATTTCCCTTCAGTAGATGTGAAGCACTTTTTAAATATATAATAAATCCCATTAAAGCACAATAATCTCAACACTCTCATATGATATAATCTTGTTAGATTAGATTTATTAACAGATAATCAGCCACTTAATTGGATCAATGGTTAATGTGCTTCTGAGGTTTGAATTAGAGATTAAGTCGATTAATGAGCAATACTTTGTCCCACCACAAGAGGGAGGTGACAAACACAAACACACCGAGGAAGCAAAGAGCAAGTTTGGTTTGTTGCTCATTTCTCTTTTATGAATTTTAACTTGATGGTAACTTTCATGACACTTAAAATGTAAATATTATGAATCTGCCCATCTGTGACAGTGACCTGAACTAGAGTTTAATAAATAAAACAGAAAGTATGAAAGGTTTCTAACAGGAAAAGTCTGTCTGCTCCTAAACTTCATAAGACTCCTTCAGGTCTGTGCTCAAAGCAAAGAAAGGAAGGAGAATCTGCTAATTACAGAAAAGATGAAACTGTTATGAATCCTGTGGGGGGTGTGGCCTCATGCTGCAGCATCTAGTGACTGTACAATAATAAACTAGATACTCAGGTAAATACAGCTTGTAAAGTTATTCAGGATGAATGTACAGTGATCTGAGGTGGAATCAGTGAGATGTGAGATGTTGATCAGTGTCTCCAGGGCAGAAGGCACCAGGAGGAGGAGGACCAGGACCACCAGCATCTGAACCGTTCTCCTGGGGCTCAGGTGAAGCTGAGGTTCTGAACATGAAGATGTGCTGGTTCCCTGTGAACACGTGGCCCCCCCTCGGACCAGCAGGTCCCGGTTTACCTTGAAGCAGTGGGTCTTCTGCTCGCCGTCCCAGATGGTCCTGGGCAGAGGGAACTTCTTGCGGATCCGGTACTTCTCCACCGGGCCCAGCGGCCGGCCCCGGAGCCGCTCGGCCTCCCGGTAGTGCGCGTCCAGCCACAGGTCCTGCAGCTTGGCGTGGGACTCCCGAGTGAACCGGTGGCTCTGGAGGATCTGGTACAGAGCCTCGAAGTTCCCCCCGTGGAAGGCCACCAGGGCCCGGGCGCGCATCACCGACTCGTGCCGGTTCAGCGCCTCCCCGGCGGAGCCCGGCACGGCGGCCGGCAGGGACCAGAGGAACCGGCCCAGGCGCTCGATGTCCCCGGTGTCCTCCAGGTTCTCGCACACCCGAGCCACCTGGTCCGGGGTGAACATGGGCAGCGGGAACATGTCTCTGGGGTGGAGCTCACAGGAGAAGCGGGTTCCAAGGGCGCATGGGTCGATGTGCCACCGGTGCGTAAAACTCCACCGGTGCGTAAAACTCCACCGGTGCGTAAAACTCCACTCGCTCTCCTCCTCTCTGTACGACACTTCACGAACCCGAACCCGAACCCAGCATCTACTCAGGGTTTCCTGGTACTGCAGTAATTCAGAGAAGCTGGTGCCCAAAGGGAGCAGGCGCAGAAAGGAGGAGGACGAGGAGTCAACCTGTATTTATAGAGAGACACAATTAGCATCTCTGTAGTTGTTTTGAGAAGGATTATACATCCCGGCCATTAGCCTCTTAGTGGGGGGTTGTGTGTACAGAGGTGACTGGCTGATCAGCTTGTTTGGCTTAGCCTGAGGATCCATGGACTGCCAGGAGAACTGCAGTGAGCAAACAAGAGAGGAGAGGTCGTGGCTCTGATCTGATCTGATGGAGATGGAGATGGAGATGGAGGAAAGGTGCTTCCACAGAAACTGACTCAGACACAACTTTAGAAACTGAGTTAAGTTTCCTGGTGTCGACTTCACGACAGAGGGACAACTCCCAGATCCCAGATCCTGCTCGGATGCTCATGGTTTTGCAAACTGGACATTTGGTCACAAAGCTGTGTCTGGATCTCACAGCAGCTAATACCCGTGTAATTAAAGCGGACGTGGTGGCACCTCAGGGCTTCTCCTGACCTCCAGCCGGGCCGAGACCTGGACGTGATGATCCCTGTCATCTGAGCAGCTCATTAATCAGTCTGAGTTTCCTTATTAATCAGGATAAAGAGCCTGTAAGCATCTGGCAGCGACAATGCAAACATGTTACGTTTCATTTGGGGGGGAAATCAGCGTGTCGCTTACGCATCAACAGATCACACCCTGAATACAGAATTATAGATTATAGATGTTAACAATAAACACCTGTGGTCAGACGTAGATTAGTCCGGTGAATATGAGGCTTTGCATGAAGGTTGCAGTCAGGTGAGGGATGATCTGGTTTAAAATGAGGTGAAGGGTTTAATGGACTAATCCGTCTGGAATACAGATATGAGCCAGACACCATCAGCAACATCTGGAGACAATAATTAGGATGATTTGGATTTGATCGTTAGACGACAGGTTTCTTTAATGTGTAACATGAATCCTCGAATCATAAAATAATCTGGAAGGGCCCAACTGTTCCCTGATTCAACACATTTGAATGGACTACATCCGGATTCAGTCATCGAGACACATGAGGTCTTCTCTGAGAAATCAGCGGAAATAACCTTTTCCTCGATTTTATAGCTAACCTGTCACCACCGCAGATATTAACCAGATTCATTGTGTTGTTATTATTCAACGGGTCATGTGACTTTAACTGTCAGAATCCTCTGGTTCTGCAGAGTTTGGGTTAGAAAGAGTTTAGAGTCACTGAGCAGAGGACAAGCATCTGATATGTGTTAGATCCTAAATCAAGATTAAAATACCAGGTGGGATTGGTAGGCTGATGGGAAGGGGATTGTGTGTGTGTGTGTCTGTGTGTGTGTGTGTGTGTGTGTGTGTGTCAGTGCACTGGGGCACAGAAGGGGAGAAATGACCTCGGAGAAGATCATGCTCACAGCTAATCTAACCCCTCTAAGTTTCAGACACTTCGCGCCAATCACCACCACCACACACACACACACACACACACACACACACACACACACACTAGCAGACACACTCACCTTCATTACAAGAAATCCGCTCGTCCAATCTGTTTAACACTTTGAGTGCAGACTGAACCAAAATCTGCTTAAGTGCTCCCAAGCCGTTAGAACAGGATCAACAGATGATGTGTGTGTGTTTGTGTTTGTAGACACACACACACACACACACACACACACATCATCATCTGATATATATATATATATATATATATGAAGGATCCCATAAGTCCGGGATGCTCGGGGGTTTCCCAAGATAACGATTCTGACACCAGTGAAGAAATAACATCTCACAGTTTATAACTTCAACAGCTGATAATGCTGCATTGAAGTTATGATTGTTATCATTAATATACGACCTGGATCAGGTTGAACCCTTTAAAAAACTAATATATGCAGTGAATGATACAAATATTACATAAACTATCAAATATAAACATTACATTTTGGTGCTGATGTAGGATTTTGTTTCACTTTCTGTCACATTGCGAGATCATAACTTCATTTTCACCAATATCCCAGGAAAGAAAGCGTGAGGCAGATTCAGGGGAATATTATTTTTGAGTGCGTTCATTTTGGTGCAAATCCAAATAAACATTAAGGGTCTGACATGTGGTTTCTGAAGGAGCCTGTTGGGGTCACACACACACACACACACACACACACACACACACACACACACACACACACACACACACTCACACACACACACACACACACCAAACACACCAAACACACAGCTAATATAATGTGGAACCCCACTTGACATAATTAATATGTGACTTAAACAGATGCCTGACCTGTTTATTTTGCCAACAGCCAAAGTGTGTGTGTGTGTGTGTGTGGGGGGGACATGCACGTGTGTGTCTGTGCGTGGAAATGAGTGGCGGGGGGGGGGGGGCC
>NC_083657.1:797966-945466 GCF_963576545.1 Limanda limanda
TTTTATTCTTTCTACCTCAATTTTTTTAATTTTATTCTATTGTATTTTATTGTATTCAAATATACCGCTATCTATCTATCTATCTATCTATCTATCTATCTATCTATCTATCTATCTATCTATCTATCTATCTATCTATCTATCTATCTATCTATCTATCTATCTATCTATCTATCTATCTGTCTGTCTGTCTGTCTGTCTGTCTGTCTGTCTGTCTGTCTGTCCGTCCGTCCGTCCGTCCGTCCGTCCGTCCGTCCATCCATCCATCCATCCATCCATCCATCCATCCATCCATCCATCCATCTATCTATCTATCTATCTATCTATCTATCTATCTATCTATCTATCTATCTATCTATCTATCTATCTATCTATCTATCTATCTATCTATCTATCTATCAAAGCTCATGTGCTACAGGAATCTAGTTCCTCAGCTGGAGAACCTGGTTGGACCCTCAGGTCTTCATCTCCGGTGAATCTCCACACGTGTCCCAGTTTCCGTGCTCCTCCACTTGAACTCTAATCCTATTGAACATGGAGTTAATATAGTAGAGTGCAGTTGTTCAGGTTTAAATCTGGATCCCAGTGTATTCAGTTGTTTCTACATTTCATCCGTTATGTATGATTATCAAAATCAAATAGGAGTGAAATAAAAAGAGAAAACAAAGGATGTAGTTTCAGTCAACATGTGTGTGAGCTGTTGTGTGTTTCTTCTTCACACTGAGTCACTTCTTCACTTCAGTGCAATGACATCATCACCAAAAACCAGTGAAATCAAACAAAGCTGGTTTATATGGATTTTTGTGTAAAGTCATGAAGTGAGATCCTTGATTCAGGGGCTGAAGATTAATCTGTCATATAAATCAATCTGTCATATAAATCATTCTGTCATATAAATCAATCTGTCATATGAATCAATCTGTCATATGAATCAATCTGTCATATAAATCAATCTGTCATATAAATCCCAGCTAATCTCCTGTATCACTGCTTTATTCAGAATATTAACCCGAGTTCGGCCTCGTTACTTGAAACCTAATCAGTTGCTTCTCTTTGTGAACTCTGGTAACTTTAATATTTAATACCACTTTTTTAAAATCAGCCCAGAGTGAGTGAAATCCATATTTGATTATTAGCACAGCTTGATACTGTCACTGAACTCCTGCAGGTGTAATCTGTGAGAAGTGTTTGTGTTGTGCACACACGGGGTAATTGTATCATAGCTTCCATCATCTGTTACTGAATGATTCTGATAAATGATCCTTGTATTAGTGCATCGATCGAAGCAGAATTAACTCACCACTGTAACTGTGTGTGTGTGTGTGTGTGTGTGTGTGTGTGTGTGTGTGTGTGTGTGTGTGTGTGTGTGTGTGTGTGTGTGTGTGTGTGTGTGTGTGTGTGTGTGTGTGTGGTGAACATATGTTTCAGGGTTTCACTGGTACAGTATGAATTTTTGATTTCCTGTCAGCCCAGCGTGACGCAGCTAATACGTTAGCATATAATGACTCCTATTGATTACTCACCTGTGTGTGTGTGTCTGTGTGTGTGTGTGTGTGTATTTGTATGTCTGTTGTGTCTTTTCCCGCTGGGTCTATGCGACAGCAGGGGTGGGAGGCTAAGAGGCGTTAGCTCGGTGAGAAGGATTAGCTCGATCTGTTAGTCCTCCTTTCCTCTCCTCGTGTCACGTCTCATTACTTCTGTCCTCCGGCCGGGATCGTCTGTCCTGAGCGGGACACGTTTAAACCCCCGGCGCCGGGTGTCCAGGAGCAGCAGGTTTACAGGACCAGTGATACCATGACCATAACCCTCACCCTCACCCTCACCCTCACCCTCACCCTCACCCTCACCCTGGGCCCGGTGCCTGAGAGGCTTGTTCCCGTAAGCAGACAGGTAAACTGCTCCCAAAGCTGTGACTGATGGCAGATAAGCCTCCACTTGTTTAAGTGAAGCGACGGCTGCATCTCAGCTGTTTCCTGCGTGGGACAAACATGTCAAATTACACACAACATGCATATGAAGAGGGGGGGGGGCAGGTCACAGGCTGTAGATGGAACGATAGGTCACGTTACGTTTACAGTTAAAAATATGGAAACCAGGAAAATAGGACCTTTAAACACGTTTAACTCATCATTTTAGCAGTGAACTAAAATGCATTTTGGACATTTTATATCTATATATATGTTTTTAACCCTTTACATTTAAAAATACCAAAGTTATCCAAGTACTGTACAATAAAAACATGAGAGAAACACAGTCAAAAAAATTAAAAGAGAATAAAACGAGATAAAATGTTAAAAAGTGCATGAAAAAATCATAGTTAAAGTCTGATAAAACATTCTTAAATATGTCACTGGAGCAGCTAGAGTGAGCGTGTGATAGAGTCATATAACTACTTAATAACTACTGTGATAATCGGTTAGCTGGTATATTAAGTTGCTAGTTATTAAATCTTCCCAAGTATAAGAATAATAATATTTGAATTGATTAAAAATGATCTAGACAGAAAGAGGCCGTCAGTCACAGCCCAACAATATTAATATTCACCTTAATATTGTGTAATATGTTTGGTTAACAGGGAAGTTAGGAGATTAGCTGAACATCTTAAATACATATTAAATTTCCTCTGTGCACATTCAAGGATTTTTTAAACGTTTGTTGATGAGACGTTTGTCACAGAATTATTAAATATGGGAGAGTCAGGTGACTCCAGTGAAATCTCTTCCTGTGAGCCTGTGTTTAAATGTCCCTGAGACACTAACAGATCATTTATTGGATGAATGTAAACATGTCTTCAGCTTGTAAACCCTTCCAGTCAAGTGGCTCATTAGCAGAATCAGTGATGTTAAGCTAAACGTCCTCTATTGTCCTCAAGCTGCTGCTGGAGCTGCTGCTGGAGTTCATTAGTGTTTGGTGAATTCCTTTCCTTGGTGCGGGTCATCGACTCTCACCCGTCCCCTGACCCGTCCCCTGACCCGTCCCCTGACCCGTCCCCTGACCCGTCCCCGTCCCCTCGATGAGTCCACAGCGCCTGCATCCTGACCCCGTGCTCTCGTCGCCCTCACCCCTCCCCTCCCTCCTCCCGAGGAACCCCCCCACCGCCTGCTCATCTCGCCCTCCAGCTGGTTGCCTGCGCCGTCCAGAAGCCGCGGCGCTCTCCTGGCCCGAGCAGGCGGCTAATCTGGATGGCGGGAGGCCTCCCTCCTGCTAGCGTACACAAGAGAGGACAGCCCTAATTGCTTATGTCGTAAAGCTCTCTGACCCAGATAAGCCTTGACTCCCCAAAGCTGTGGAGATAAACCCCACTTTACCTCACCAAACCTGCCTCTCCTGATCCATGCAGACCCCCCCCCCCCCACACCAAACCTGCCTCTCCTGATCCATGCAGACCCCCCCCCCCCTACTACACTTCTGCACCTTCTGCCACGTTGTTAACACCCGGGACCAGGGGACAAGTGAAGAAGAGGAGCGGTCCCATAGGTGGAACATCTCCTTTCTTCTCAGGTTTGAGAAGTCGTGAGCTGCAGAACAATAACTTTCATACAGTACGTTGATCTTTGACCTGCAGGAGATCGGTCATGTGACTCGAAGCCGGTGGAAAACACTCCACACAAGAAACAAGACCGAGAGTTTCACGAGCAGCGAGAGGACACTTCCTCAGAATCAGTGAAGCTGATAGAGTTTGAAGTGATAGAAGGAATGACTGCAGGAGAAATGGATCAGAGTCACGTTTGGACCAATGACCCATGACTTGATGATGATTAGTCTCAATGAAAGCAGATCTGCAGCCGCGGCGTGGCGTGCTAGCAGCGCTCGCGTGCCTGGCTCGTTGAGCCCGGTAATGCAGGCTTAATGGTGGTCAAGTGGTGAATGTCCCACGTGCTCCACGCCTCCAGCAGATGGTCGACTCCCCCAGCGACTCGCGAGCGGCTGAATCTTGGATCCTCTGGGTCAACTTTCTCAAACTGGCTGTTGATGAAACGTTGGCGAGAGATTTTAGTTTAGTTTAAATGTTTTGTCGCAGAATCTTAACGACATGGGGCAAGTGCCGAGCAGAACCTGAACCAACCAGGACCCCCAGCTGGGTTTTTATGTTCAGGTGGGGGGGCAAGGTGCATTCACGTTACTGACGTTGGAGCCGAGCCTCTGACTCCAGACCAGATCTATAGATCTATCGCTCTCCACAGCTCCCAGACCCCGGCAGCCAGGGACGCTCTGATTGGCTCGTGTACATTTGCTGTTTGAACAGCGTTGACACTCGATGATCAAACCACAACTCTGTCTTAAACCAGCAGAGACACTTGCGTTGGGCCCCTTAAGTCCACATTAATACAGATCTTAATTACTAAATGGGAGCTTTTAATTGGATGCTGGCCTGACTCGGGCGGTAAGCACCCATCACATGCTCCTGGTGCAGGGATGCCTTTAAATCCTCCTCTTAAGCCATGTTACACCACAGGTTCATGTCAGCTGTGTCAAGTGCTCAGCCAGCGATACTCCCACTGAGATCTCCTGGGTTTGATTTCCTGTCGCCTGTGACTGACCCGCTGGCCATCCTGGAACCCACACATCACGACCTGTAGGAGAGGAATCTGCTTCACTTGACCTCTGAGGAACCAGTCGCCTGGGCTCCCTGGTCCTGGTCCCTGGTCCAGGTCCTGGTCCTGGTCCAGGTCCTGGTCCTGTCCTTGGCTCCGTCAGCCATTTAACAGATACTTATAGAAACACTGTTTACTTGTCATTGCAAATCCCTCTGGTGAAGTTAATTGATTGGATTTGTGCATTTCCAAGTGGTCATTGAGCTTCCTGGTGCCCGGGGGTGTGGTTCAGAGTCTGGGATCAAAGTGGGTGTGTCTTGTGTAATGAATGTTAAGTAAAGGCAGATCAAAGTCATCCAGAAGGTTTAATATAAATTTCAACAATACAAATCAGGCATTATAATCTTGCACTCACAAAAGAAAATATAAATAGAAAAACTGCATTTTTCCAGGAGGGAAGAGTCACGTGACAAAGCACCACAAGGTCAGCACAAGGTCAGCACAAGGTCAGCACAAGGTCGTTTGTAGAAACTGATCTCACGTCAAAAACACTTCTTTAGTTGTGGTTCTAAAACAAAAAACTCTGAAATGTTCCGGATCAAATGTCATTTTTTGCACAATCACATAATTGCGTGCTACAGTTTTTCCTGCTTGGAGACATTTAGGAAAACGACCGATTAAAGGAAAATATATCAAACATGACAAGTGAAGGATAAATGTTTAAAACTCCCAAATCAACAATTACATAGCAAAGGAAACTGAACATTATCTTCTGTTATGACTGTGTTATGGTTATGACTGTGTTATGACACCATAATAATTTACATTGTGTTTCCACAGCATCACTTTCACAACACAGGCTGCTTCTGTAGTGTTTTAATCTTTCTACGTATGAACCATAAACATTTCCACATCACTCATATACAACCCAAACTTTATATAATCAAATCCTCTACGCATCAGATGCTCAGTGTTATGATCCAGTCGTTTTCACAGTGTGTCTCCTAGTGTTCTACTACGTCTCTATTTAAAGTTGTCCAGTGCTTTGTCGTGTGAGTCCGAACATGGACTCACAACTTCTGACATGAGGTGACAGCTGATGTTGTGTAATCCCTGTGTTGTGCTGGTCTCTGGATTACACAACACTGAGCTGCCCTCTGGTGGCCGGAGCATGTCACTGACCGACACTGACCAGCCGTTCCTTCTCGTGATGAAAAACAATAAGTGTGAGTTTGATATGATCTCTGGCTGCAGGAAGTGATGTCATCAGCACATCTGCTTCTTTGAGGATGAGGAACATCTGCAGTCATATTCGTTTTTAATATCTGTACAAGCTCAAAAACATACTTAATATTCTTCTGTTTGATTCAGAATCAGTAATCTCACGAGTCCTGGGTCAGTTCCTCCTTCAGACCCAACGAGCAGGAGGTCAGAAGCTTCCCAGGAGGAGTTGAGATAAGCCCACGGGTTTGATTGTCTTCAGGGGGGAGAAAGAGGGGGAGAAAGAGGGGGAGATCCCAGAGGAACCAGGAGGTTTGGGGGCGGGAGCCGGGTTCAGGACTAAAGCTGGTTTATAGAACATAGGTCCATCCCGTCAGCAGAGGAGACCGGGTCCTCCCTCTCCTCTCTGCACCTCCTCCCTCTCCTCTCAGCACCTCCTCCCTCTCCTCTCAGCACCTCCTGGTGGAGGACGGGTATTTGGTCTTCAGACCCTCTTTGAAGCTGCGGAACAGAACCCGGTTGCGTTTGTTCTCCTCGTCTTTCCGGGCGTGGAACTCGCCCTGGACCTTGAACCCCCGGTGAACCACGAAGGCCGAGCTCAGCACCGAGAACCTGAATCCAGCCACATGCAGCTCGCAGGCCTGGAAGGAGGAGAAGGAGGAGAAGGAGGAGGAGGAGGAGAAGGAGGAGGAGGAGGAGGAGGAGGAGGAGGAGGAGGAGGAGGAGGAGGAGGAGAAGGAGGAGGAGGAGAAGGAGGAGAGAGAAGGAGGAGAGAGATATTACTGTCCATTCAGGGTCCCAGAAGACATGATGACACCATTGAGAATAACATTGAATTAGGGCTGCAACTAACGACTATTCTGATTAGTCGTGTTTTTCGTGTTAACAAAAAATGACAGGGAAAATAACATTAATAAAAACATCAACAAACGAAACTACAGTCTTCTTCGGACTAAATCATTGTGATTAAAACAAGACGTTTGTCAGGCAATAGGATAATATTTCGCTTTTAAACTCGTTAAAAAAAAGTTTAAACCATATTTTTGTAATGGATTCTAGAATCCTGTGCGCAGGTATATAGCAAGTTAGCTAACAGGCTAGCTAACAGAGGCGAGTCCGCATCGTCTCCGTTACGAAGTCACACGTGACTCCTCCTCCTCAAATGGGCGTGTCCTGCTTCCATGCAAAGCAGGTCCTCTGTGCAGATACTGCAGGTCGTTTTTCTCGGGCCATGTTAAGAGTGAAGTTCTCCCGAACTTTTTACTTCCTGGTGAGCAAGGCTACGCAAGAGGCAGCGGACGCCGCCATTGGTCCATGTTTCGTCGCTATTGCACATGTGCGACTTTCAGAGATAGGAAGGGAGCGAGATGGCTCACTCCTCAGCTGCTTCCATCAGCACCTCCGGTAAAACGACGTTTAGTTCCGCTGCGCGGCACGAGGAACACGCTATGACGTCACCAACGATTCATCGACGGGTAAATTCGTCGGCGACTATTCCTGTCATCGATTTTTGTCGACAATGTCGACTAATCGCTGCACACCTACATTGTAGTGTGGATCCTTTACTTTAAAAACTGTATGAGATACACATCTGATTCAAAATGTATCTACAACAGCACAAAGGGGTCAGGTCTCTTCACCCAGGGGTCCGGTCTCTTCACTCAGGGGTCCGGTCTCTTCACTCAGGGGTCCGGGTCCGGTCTCTTCACCCAGGGGTCCGGTCTCTTCACTCAGGGGTCCGTCTCTTCACCCAGGGGTCCGGGTCCGGTCTCTTCACCCAGGGGTCCGGGTCCGGTCTCTTCACCCAGGGGTCCGGGTCCGGTCTCTTCACCCAGGGGTCCGGGTCCGGTCTCTTCACCCAGGGGTCCGGTCCGGTCTCTTCACCCAGGGGTCCGGGTCCGGTCTCTTCACTCAGGGGTTCCGGTCTCTTCACCCAGGGGTCCGGTCTCTTCACCCAGGGGTCCGGGTTCGGTCTCTTCACCCAGGGGTCCGGGTCCGGTCTCTTCACTCAGAGGTCCGGTCTCTTCACCCAGGGGTCCGGGTCCGGTCTCTTCACTCAGAGGTCCGGTCTCTTCACCCAGGGGTCCGGGTCCGGTCTCTTCACTCTTCACCCAGGGGTCCGGTCTCTTCACCCAGGGGTCCGGGTCCGGTCTCTTCACTCAGAGGTCCGGTCTCTTCACTCAGGGGTCCAGGTCCGGTCTCTTCACTCTTCACCCAGGGGTCCGGTCTCTTCACCCAGGGGTCCGGGTTCGGTCTCTTCACCCAGGGGTCCGGGTCCGGTCTCTTCACTCAGGGGTCCGGTCTCTTCACCCAGGGGTCCGGGTTCGGTCTCTTCACCCAGGGGTCCGGGTCCGGTCTCTTCACTCAGGGGTCCGGTCTCTTCACCCAGGGGTCCGGGTCCGGTCTCTTCATTCAGGGGTCCGGGTCCGGTCTCTTCACCCAGGGGTCCGGGTCCAGTCTCTTCACTCAGGGGTCCAGTCTCTTCACTCAGGGGTCCGGTCTCTGCACTCAGGGGTCCGGTCTCTACACTCAGGGGTCTGGTCTCTGCACTTAGGGGTCCGGTCTCAGGACCAGTTCTAGAGAAACACTCAGTTACTCACCTGGCTGATCCGGTTGAAGCCGTACTGCTTGAAGTTCTCGTCGTACAGGGGCACCACGTTGGGCCCGATGTAGAACGGCTCCCAGGGGTCCACCCAGCTGAGCGTGTAGGCCACCTCCAGGACCCCCCGGGCCCGGCTGTTGACCCAGCGGGAGTAGTTGGTGGGCGCCTGGCAGCGGGAGCACAGCTCCTCGTAGAACGGCCGCACCTCCCCGACCTGGTAGAGCTGCACCAGCTCCGGCTTGGTGGCAGGCAGCTTCCGGGCGTGGCGGATCTCGAACGCGGGCAACACGAAGACCTCGTCGCCCGCGGCCTCGCGACTGGAGATCATGGCCAAGAACTGCGGGTGCAGGTCGGCGCTCGGCATCATGTCGATGTCCAGGACCAGGATGTAGGAGGTCTCGGTGCCACCTCGAGCCACGTTGCGCAGAAGGTTGTTGGGGTAGGAGACGTTTCCGCTGATGGCGTAGTTCTTGAACCGGTCCCTGTGGGTCTCCAGGCGGATGAAGACAGACGAGCAGTCCTCCAGACCTTCGAAGTGCTCGTGGTCCTGCTCGGGGAAGCTGGCCGTCTCCCCGGACAGGCAGACCAGGTGGAAGTCCACCAGGGCCTGGACCTGAGGGCAGAAGAAGCTCAGCGCGTAGACCAGAGCTGTGGCGAACTTCACATCCGGCCCATGGGCGAAGATGGCCACGGAGAGCGGGTGGGTCCAGCGGCCCAGCAGGGAGTCCAGGTGGTGCAGGTTGTTGATGGTGGTGTGGGTCGCCAGGGCCAGGACCCCCGAGCCCGGGACCCCCGAGCCCGGCCGCTGGCTGGAGCTGAAGTCGCTCTGCAGCAGGTTCTTGTAGACCCGGTACTGGCCGCTGGGGTCGAACAGCCCCCCGGTGGACAGGGAGAACCGCAGCCGCTCCTTGCGGGTGTTCCTCTCGGGGTGCGCGGCCCGCTGGGGCCCGGGCCGGGACCCGGACCGGCCGAACAGCTCGGAGAACCGGAAGCGCTGCTGCGTGGCGTGCAGCCGGGACAGGAAGCTCAGGTACACGAGCTGCAGCAGCGCCACCAGCACCAGGAGGCCCAGCACCACCCGGAAGCAGGAGCAGCGCGGGGGGGGCATCCCGGGGAGAGGCGTGGGTTCGAGCCCCAAGGCTAACACATAGCTAGCACCAAGCTAGCACCAAGCTAGCATGAAGCTAGCGCACCGACCGCGAGGCTGGAGCCGGGTGCAGGGGGGGGGGCCGGGTCGCTGCTCGGTGGGGGGGCACGCAGGTTCACCCGGACCCAGCTGCTCGGATCCCCGCGTCACACGTTCGATGCCGCTCTGCTGCGACCGCGGCGCAGCTCGATGTGTAACAGCCGTAATGTCTGGAGCAGAGGCGCCGGGGAATGTGACGCTGGAGCACCGCGAGATGGAGAGTGTGGAGTAGAGGGGAAGGAGGTTTCACCAAGTCATCGAGTCAGGGGGAACTGTGATTTTACAGTATATGAAATATGATAATAATACTATATAAGTGTACAGTTTAAGAATGACCCCAACCACATACACGTCTCCAGCGACGAGGTGGCCGAGTGGTTAAGGCGATGGACTGCTAATCCATTGTGCTCTGCACGCGTGGGTTCGAATCCCATCCTCGTCGAACATTTAGTTTTTCCACAATATGTCTAATATATTTTTAATGTTCTTAGTTATTCATTATATATCATTTTACTGTATAAATAGACACCTCTCTTTTTCATTGATAAAAATAAAATAACCTTTTCATTCTTATTTTTATGTATAAAATTTCTTTACAAGTGAAAGGTGTATATGCATTTATTATTTGGCTGTTTTTATTATATTGCCTTTCTTTATGTTTTAATCTGTCATTCTGAATTTGTATTTATATTCGTCTTGATTCTTTCTTCCTAACTTTACCAATAGATTTTTGCACTTTTTCTAAATTACCTGGCAACACAATCAAATGCCTCTTTATATATAAATGACTTGTATAATCATATTTTTAAATCCATGTTCACCTTTGAGTTTTTGATAAACACGATAGAATAAGGGAGACGTTCAAAACTGCTTCTTTATAAACTCATGCAACGTGCTGACCTTCCACTGCTGCTCGAGTTTACACACTTTCACTTTAGGGAACAGAATTTATGGAATATTTCAAGAATAGTTTGAGTCTTGCACTATTGAATCATAGTCGTAGTAACAGTCGCGGTGAATTAATAAACATTTTGTACGGTGAGGTTGAACAGACTTATTCACCTGTGCAGACAGATGGAAATTAATCAATTATGACTTCCAGGTGTTACTGGTTATATTTGATCTAAATATGAAATGTGCAGAACTCCACTTCTTGAAAGAACCTTTGGTGCTATGGTGTAAACAGTTTTATTTGAACAAGTATTTCAGACGCATCAGAGCACAACTGTGAATTTTTTAATTCATGATCATGAAGAAACATTTGTCCTTACAACTAAATGAACAGAGTGCACAACATCCACCAGGGGGCGTTTCAATGTGACTGTGCTACAGGTCAGAAGAACAAAACAAGTTTTATGGAACTTTAAATGACGTTGTGTCACAGCAGGCCACACCCCCGACCTCACATCAGCATTATGGACACGAACCAGCAGCTTTTCAATGCATCACCTTTGTGTGGAGACAACTTCAGGGTCGAGCATAACAAAAAGTCACAAAGGTTGAATAGAGCCTGAAGATTCATTGTTTACAGTTTAACTCTTGTTCACGCTCGCAGGTCGTGTTGTCACAATGCATTCTGGGACTTCTACCTCCTCAAGGGCCAAAAGAAACCAGCCTGAAAGTTTCTAACCAAAAGTCTTAACTTCAGAAAATGTTAACTCGTGTTGAACTCACAATATTTCCGCTTTGATAAATGGCAAATGACTCACAAGTTGAATTTGTTGCATTCACGCTGAACATGCATAAGAAAAGCACAACGTACACTTTGAATTTGTGTCTGTTGCTAAGTTACCAAACCAAGTGTTTAGCAGGAGTTTCCAAATTCACTGTTTTCCTGTAAACAGTTCACATTTTGTGACTAACTATGTTTTCAGTACTGCAGAAATCATAAGGCCCTATTGTCTCCAAATGTCCTTAGAAACTATGACACTAAAACGCCAGCACCGCTTTTGGAGCCGCCTCCTTCGCTGTCCCCGGCCGACGCCCCCGTCTCCCCCTCCCCCTCCCCCACCAGCCGGATGTTGTAGCGCTCCCTGTACTCGGTGAGCTCCCGTCCTTTCGACTGCATTTTTGTGTTGATGCTCTCGATTATTTTGGAGATCTGTGGGGACAGAAGGAGAAGTTAGATTCTTTTTAAAGACAAACATCCTGAAAGACGGTTTCAGCTTTTAGAGGAAAGTGGTGAAGGATCCATCTTGAATCTGTCGTGTTCTGGTTAAAAACCGCTGATAAAACCCTTGTTAATGCAGGGTTCTTTAAAAACAATAAACCAGTACATTTGTGCGTAGTGACTCGTCTTTTACCTGTTCTTTGTTGTTCTCCAGGGCTGGTAGAACTTCCTTCACTGTTCTCTCCACCAGAACTCCTCCCACCAGGCGAAAGCATTTCCTCGAAGCATCCACTTCCCTCAGCGTGTCGATCACCAAGCTGAAGGAGCAGAGATGTTAATGACGTCTCGACGCCAGCAGCTCCTGGAACTACCAGCAGCTCCTGGAACTACCAGCAGCTCCTGGAACTACCAGCAGCTCCTGGAACTACCAGCAGCTCCTGGAACTACCAGCAGCTCCTGGAACTACCAGCAGCTCCTGGAACTACCAGCAGCTCCTGGAACTACACGTCAGTAGAAGCTACCAACCTGTGCTCGTTGATGTCCATCTCCAGCTCAGCAGCTTTAGAAGCCATGCCACGTTGTTCCTGACGCATCCTCTGGAACGTGGACACCACCTGTGACCGGGGACAGACAGAGACACGTCAGTTACACATCGTCCTGACTCCAACACGTCTGTTACACATCGTCCTCTCTCCAACACGTCTGTTACACATCGTCCTCTCTCCAACACGTCAGTTACACATCGTCCTCTCTCCAACACGTCTGTTACACATCGTCCTCCAACACGTCTGTTACACATCGTCCTCCAACACGTCTGTTACACATCGTCCTCTCTCCAACACGTCAGTTACACATCGTCCTCTCTCCAACACGTCTGTTACACATCGTCCTCTCTCCAACACGTCAGTTACACATCGTCCTCTCTCCAACACGTCAGTTACACATCGTCCTCTCTCCAACACGTCTGTTACACATTTTAGTTTCTCTCTGTTTCTGACAGAATTCTAACCAAATAAAGCTAGAGGTAGTTTTAGTTAGATATTAGGCATTGGTACAAATTATTTAATTATAACCTTTTCCTTCCTAGGGTTTAATCTACTAAATTAAGAATGAATGTTTCACTTGTTCTCATTTCTCGTTCTGTATTAAAGCATAATTTTCCTTAGCTGTATTCAACATCAGACAGAGTTCATGGAGCTGTCTCTTCTGGGGCAAAGTCAGGATGACATTGTTTAGTTTCGAGGATGCGAATGTTCACACAGTCAGGATTGTTTTGATGAAGCAGAAACACAATAATAGTTTCTCCAATTACAATGGCACTTTGAGTCAGGAATAATACTGTATACAAATCATTCTTTTAAACCTTTCTCTTAAATCTATTTAATATTTGGAATTTGCTAGCGATGTATGTGCGTGATAACGCTGGTCAGTCTCACAGCTGTCTTGATAGGGGAGTCTAGAGAGTTTGTTATGGTTAGTTTGGTGCAGCCGAGACGGCTGGAGCAGGACATTTTTCTACTCAAGGCTAAATTACGAGACAACATCAGACTGTCAGGGGAGGGAGAGTTGCCTAGCAACCGGCAGAGTAGCGTAGGAGAGCATGACGGAGAGCTGCTGCTACGTCACTTCCTGGATTCGGTGACAAGAGGCGTGGGACTGCGGCTGGACCAATAAGGGAGATCCAAAGTGATTTGCGGTGACTCCCCTCCAATATTTTTTAACCAATCACATCAAATCTGTTGTTATAATTATATCAAACCTCTGCTGTTCGGGGCCATTGTTAACTTCCTACTGCTAACTTAATTAGCATAGGCTGTGATAATTGTCCATATCTATGAATAACTCTTCATTGAATCTTTAAATAAAACAATTGATTGAACCAAACCCTTGGATCGGCTCCTCTCATATTTTAGGATAAACCAACACGCCTGACAGAGTTCAGCTGTTGAAACAGCAGAAAGATGGCGGCGGGGGAAGCTAACGTTAGCTCCGCGGAGCTGAGGAGTCAGTTCGGCGGCTGTAGCCTCGCTCTCTGCGGCCGGGGCAGCACGGCACCGGCCCGGGTCGGCCCGGGTCAGGGGGTCGGTCCGGGGAAGGGGGAGGGTACCTGCTCCGCGGAAGGGCCGGCCGGTTTCCCTCCGGAGACGCTGTTCGGCTTGCTGCCCGTGCTGCTGCTGCTGGCTGCCATCTTGGAAGGGTGTTGCTGCGAAGGACCCCGGGCCGGAAGTGTCCGTGTGGTCCCTGTGATCGCCTGAGTGCAAATACACTCCAACTTCCGTGCCTGCTTTCCTTGAGTCTTTAATATTTATATTGTGATTTCTATTAGACACAGATTCTTCATCAGTCTATAGTAGGGGTCGGAAACCTTAGGCACGCGTGCCATCATTGGCACGCAGTCAATTTCCTTTTAAAGGAATGTTCAAAGGTTTTGCCGTCACGCAGCCTGTATTAACACCTCCCAGCCGCTAGGTGCCAGTATCGCACCATAGGCTGGATGCCAATCGCCATTAAATAGGAAGAAGAAGAGAAAAGAATATAATTAAAAAGAAGAGTGTATAGACCTCTTCTTTTCAATTATATTTCAGACTTAATACTCTTTATTCACCGTATTATGTAGGCACAGTTTTGTTGATACTGTGATATTAATTTAATATAAATTAAGTCCAAGTTCATCCTTATCCTAAGAATTAGGGAGTTTTAAAGTAATCTTAAATATTAATGAGAATACTAAGAAGAATACTCATCCACCCAAATACATGTTAAGACAGATGTCAGCTTGAGGAGGATTATATTAATTATACATTTACATTACGTGTATTTATATAGTTTAATTACGTTTGTCACGTCCCTGTCATTAAATGTCTTTTGTTTTTGCAGTGTCCAGCCGCTAGGTGCCAGTATTGCACCATCGGCTGGATGCCAATCGCCATTAAATAGGAAGAAGAAGAGAAAAGAATGTAATTGAAAAGAAGAGTGTATAGACTCTATACACTCTTCTTTCAATTATATTTTCAGACTTAATACTATTTATTCACCGTATTATGTAGGACACAGTTTTGTTGATACTGTGATATTAATTTAATATAAATAAAGTCCAAGTTCATCCTTATCCTAAGAATTAGGAAGTTTAAAGTAAACTTAAATATTAATGAGAATACTAAGAAGAATACACATCCACCCAAATACATGTTAAGACAGATGTCAGCTTGAGGAGGATTATATTAATTTATACATTTACATTACATGTATTTATATAGTTTAATTACGTTTGTCACGTCCCTGTCATTAAATGTCTTGTTTTTGCAGTGTTGCACCGGATTCATGTTGCAGGACGCACAGTCCCCAGTAGGTGGAGCTGTTGTCTCCAATGCAGGATTCTAACCGAAGGCAAACATCAGAGAAGAAGAATTTAAACTTCCTGTTTCAGAGCGTTCACCTAAAAACATCCAAACATTAAAATGTGTGTGAAACCAGGCAGGTGACCTCGGACCGATGTTCAGCGCCAGGTGCATTCTGGGAGCAGCAGCGTGGAGACTCCACAACAGGTCGGTCTGATATTCTGATTTCATATATAAGGAATGGATCTATGATCAAATCTAAACGTACATAATGTTATTTAAATGATTATATATATAGAGAAGCGATCAATGATACAATCTACATGTGAGTTGTGTTGTTTACGTGTTAGTGTGCAGTCATCATAGGAGTCATGAGTATAACTGACCCTAAAGAAGTAAATTAATTTAATAAGAATGAAGAAGAACTTAATAAGAGTACTTTATTCATCTCCGAAGTGAAATTAAGATGTCATAGCAGCCGGTATATTTGAATACAATAAAATACAATACAATAGAATAAAATAAAAAATATTGAGGTAGAAAGAATAAAAACAGAAACACAAGATAAATAGGTAGATAAGGTGCAGTGGCAAGATGATGGTAATAGTACTGATGATATGATGGTAATGTTATTGTTAGACAGTATATAAAAATAGTACAGTACATATAGTATATAATATAACATAATATATATTTATATATGATAGTAATTATACCAATATAATAGCAGTATATAGTAATAATGGCAGCAGCAGTATATATAATATAATATATATAATAATAGTAGTAATAATATAATAATGATAATTATAACATGTACACATGTATAAATATGTGTATATAGACTTATACTTATATATACAAAGAATATACAGAGAGTATGATATAATATATGATATATAGTAGAGGTATAAATATAAGTATTTGACTATACAATACGTAATAAAACCACAATAAACCGACAGAACTACCCGGAGCTGCTACGACAGGATCCCGTGAGTACGGCGCCATCTTGTTTGTTTGTCCTCTAAGCTGCACATTGATGTAGATCAGTGACTGGTGCAGTTAATAATCAGCTCCGGTGACCTGACCTGTTTCCTGTTTCCTGCTCACTGTACATTCACCTGTTCTCCGTGCAGGATGTGTGCGGCGCCTCACTCGGTGGCCGCAGTCTGCCAGGTGACCTGCACCCCCGACAAACAGGCCAACTTCTCTGCCTGCAGGCGTCTGGTGGAGGAAGCCAAGCAGCGAGGGGCCGGCATGGTCTTCCTGCCCGAGGGCTTCGACTACATCGGCTCCAGCAGAGAGGAGACGCTGGCGCTGTCCGAGAGCCTGACGGGAGAAACCATGTCCCGCTACGCTCAGCTGGCCAGGTAGCTGTCAACACAACCAGCTCACAACCAGTCTGACAGAGCAACAATGGGACGGTTACACAACCGCTCCGGGAAAATACAATGTTTTACATTTGTTTGAGGGTAAACAATAGATAATAACTAAACATACCTGTCTCCTTGCACTGTGTACCTGTACAACACTCCGCTCCATATACACTTACTTCACATCATATATGATATGTGTTAATATAAACCATATTGATATTATATATCATTTTATACAATAATATTGTCTTTTGCACACTCTGTCTACATATTCTTAGACTCATAGTATATTATATTATCTATTGTATAGTCAAATACTTATATTTATACCTCTACTATTTATCATATATTATATCATACTCTCTGTACATTCTTTGTATATATAAGTCTATATACACATATTTATACATGTGTACATGTTATAATTATAGTTATTATTATTATATTATTACTACTATTATTATTATATATACTGTTGCTGCCATTATTACTATATACTGCTATTATATTTGTATAATTACTATCATATATACATATATATTATGTTATATTATATACTATATATACTGTACTATTTGTATATACTGTCTAACAATAACATTACCATCATATCATCAGTACTATTACCATCATCTTGCCACTGCACCTTATCTACCTATTTATCTTGTGTTTCTGTTTTTATTCTTTCTACCTCAATATTTTTTATTTTATTGTATTCAAATATACCGGCTGCTATGACGACTTAATTTCCCTTCGGGGATGAATAAAGTAATCTATCTATCTATCTATCTATCTATCTATCTATCTATCTATCTATCTATCTATCTATCTATCTATCTATCTATCTATCTATCTATCTATCTATCTATCTATCTATCTATCTATCTATCTATCTATCTATCTATCCATCTATCCATCTATCTCTATATCTATCTACCCATCTACCTATCTATCTATCTATCTATCTATCTATCTATCTATCTATCTATCTATCTATCTATCTATCTATCTATCTATCTATCTATCTATCTATCTATCTATCTATCTATCTATCTATCTATCTATCTATCTATGTATCTATCTATCTATCTATCTATCTATCTATCTATCTATCTATCTATCTATCTATCTATCTATCTATGTATCTATCTATCTATCTATCTATATGTCTATCTGTCTGTCTATCTATCTATCTATCTATCTATCTATCTATCTATCTATCTATCTATCTATCTATCTATCTATCTATCTATCTATCTATCTATCCATCTATCCATCCATCCATCCATCCATCCATCCATCTATCCATCTATCTATCTATATACACTGAAAGATATCTTGTCTGCTACAATATCCAACCATCTTGTGTTTATGAAGCAATTCACAAGTTGAAACTCTGCCTGTCAGCAGGTCGACATGTTTACAGGATGAATGTCATCTTTAATAATTGATAATTGATAATTGATAATTGATAATTGATTCTCTTCCAGGGAGCTGCTGGTGTGGTTGTCTCTCGGGGGGTTTCATGAACGAGGACCTGACTGGGAGAGGGACAGACGGATCTACAACACTCACATCATAATGGACGACAAAGGTAGTGTGTCTGCTTTCTCTCCCTGTGTCACACACAATCACACAATCTCTTACATTGTGTGTCCCCCCCCCCCCCCCAAGGGGACATTGTGTCCATCTACAGGAAGTCCCATTTGTTTGACGTGGAGCTGCCAGGAAAAGGGGTTTCTCTCAAAGAAAGTGTCTTCACCATCCCGGGACCCTCCCTGGTGTCTCCGGTCCAGACTCCCATCGGCAAGGTGTGGTCCAGAGATCACAACCTTCATCTGACCGACCTGTACACACAACATATGGCTCAGTTGTTTGTTTACATGTATTATCATTTTAATTTCAAGTTAACTGGTCAGAAACAAATCAGTCGGAGTAACGATTCCTGATTGATATGAGCCTTTTACAGATATATCAGTATCTGGGTAGTTGACATAGATTTTCCATGTCACACCACAGGACAGCATTTGTGTTACGAAAGTTATTTTGCTGTAAATACTAATATACTAGTTTTGTGCATATTAAAACCTAATATTAATAAAGTCATTATATACAATATAATGCCAAGGCAGTTATTAGCTGCTCCAGATAGTTCTGGTTTATTTGGTTAATATGTAAGTTTAATGCTTCACCTATGTTACGGTCATAAGGACATTTTGCGTATTCACCTTAAAATATAATCAAAACATAACAGATATTTCATACAAAATCATAAGTTTAAAACAAAGTACCATTATATGCATCACATCCATGCATCTAAATAGACATTCACACCTAGTTACAGAAAAATCATGCGTCATGTCATCTACCCATCTGCCTTTATGTTTGCTGATGTGAAAACATTCCACAGTAAAGTAAAGATGAGCTTTTACATCAAAGTTATGTTTAATTGAAATGTGGTTCCCGTTGTGTTGGGAAGTGTCTCTGCTGTTTCATCATGAGAAACAGAATCGTTGATCTCAGTATTGATGAATTTAATTTCTGATCAGTTTCATTTTAAAGTGACATCTTAAATTTAGATTAGATTTAGCAACTGAACGGTTTGTCTCCTGTATGAATCCTCACATGTCTACTTAGAAGGCCCCTTTCGTTAAATCTGTTACCAGCAACTAAACAGATTTTTTTCTGTCTTACATCCCACATCACTAGAAAATTCACAAAAAGCATCACTTTTGTTTTCAAAAAGCAGAGGACCCTCACCCCCCCGAGGGGAAACAGAGTTTGGGACAGAAGAGCTTCATGTTTCTCTGTGTCCTGTTCCCTTGGTGTGTTCCCTCAGGTGGGCTTGGGGATCTGCTACGACCTGCGGTTCCCTGAGATGTCTCTGGCGCTTCGGCGGCACGGCGCCGACGTCCTGACGTACCCGTCGGCCTTCACTGTGGCCACAGGAGCTGCTCACTGGGAGGTGGGAGTCGTCACCAGACTCACGGGAATCCTCCGATACGTAGATTGAACCGAACCAGTGAACATGTGTGTTGTTTCTCCCGAGGTGTTACTGCGAGCGCGGGCGATCGAGACCCAGTGCTTCGTCCTGGCAGCGGCTCAGGTGGGCCGGCACCACGAGAAGCGCTGGTCGCACGGCCACGCCCTCGCCGTGGACCCCTGGGGGGAGGTGCTGGGCGACTG
The DNA here is from genome assembly GCF_963576545.1 of Limanda limanda. Lineage (NCBI taxonomy): Eukaryota > Metazoa > Chordata > Actinopteri > Pleuronectiformes > Pleuronectidae > Limanda > Limanda limanda. Next base: position 817,524 of record NC_083657.1, read on the forward strand.
CGGGGGGGAGAGCCCCGGCCTGGTGCTGGTGCAGATGAACCTGGACCAGGTGGGCAGCACTCGGAGGAACATGCCGGTCCAGCAGCACCGCAGAGCGCCGGGCTTCTACCTCGGTCTGGAGGACGCCTGACTTCCAGAGAGGAGCAAACAGGATGTTGTCTTTCAGAAGAGGTCAAAGGTCAAGAGCGTATTCTAAAAACATGACAGGTTTTCTGTTTTGACATCGATCTGATTCTGTCGGATTATTAGAGACGAAAGAGAGAAGTCATTTTCATTCTGCTTGATCAGAAGCAACAGATGCATATTTAGAAAAATGACTTCCTGATTCTGGACAAATCAAAGTTACTTCACACAATAATCTATGAATGTAATATTAATGAACTTTTAAAGCTCTGTGCTGTTCACTCTCCTTCAGGATCGGACCCGGACATGTACAGTTGTATTGATTTTTTTTTTTTTAACAATATATTTATTGAGTTTTACATATAAGAAACATACATTCAAACATTTATAAACATACAAACGTTTATGAACACCCCCAAGGTGTAAAGAAAAAGAGGCAGAAATCAAATAACTTACAATAAGATTAAATAAAATAATAATAAAAAATTATAAAATATAAGAATAAATGGAAGTAAATAAAGACATAATTATACAAATACAAATAAATTAAATTCCAATCAATCAAATCAAAAGCCTAGATAAAATAACGTTATCTTATTCATAATGTGAGTTACAAATAATATATGTCCCATTAGGTGCTGCTATTTTAATCTGTTTCACTCATTAATTTCCACTTGGTCGCTTTCCAAAAATTGCATGAAGGTGTCCCATATTTCCTTGAATTTACTGTTTTAACCCTCTGACCAGTTGTATTGATTTGATTCAGTTTTTTCCTTTTGTCACGCTTCAGAAAAGTGAAAAGAGTCCAGGACATTCAGGACTCTTCAGTTTCAGCCTCTTCAGTTTCAATCTGCTGTAGAAAGTAAAAATAGAACCTCATTAGTTTTTAAAGGACATTTCTCTAGTGGTAGAAAGAGCTGGTGAAATGATTTCATGTGTCTAAGCATCACTTCTGTGCAATATTTAATAAAATACTGTCACTGAATATCTTCTGTGTCTGTTTCTTTTTGCTCAGTAGAAACATCAGACTTTGAATATTTCATTGTAATATGTAATATCACTTTGTGGGGTTTGAAAATACCTGTGTTTTGTTTATTTGTTTGAAACAGTCCGACAAAGAAAAGACTGTTTATCACCTGATGCTCTTATGTGTCCAACTTTTAGCAATATGACACTGTTAACTGTTTTGCATTTAGCATTTCACTTTTTACTTCACTTTTTATATTTTTTATATATTTTTATTCAGAAATGTTTATGTCAAAATAAATGTTACTTTGTATAAATATTGGTAAAAAGTGAGTAAATAAGAAGTAAACAGTGAGTAAATATATACTGGTTTCCCATTTTTTATTGCTCTCCTATGTTTGTTGTATTTATTGTGTTTTTATGTTTCTATGTTCATTGTTTGCACCAATAACCAGAGCAAATTCCTTGTATGTGTGAACGTACTTGGCAATAAAATACTTCTGATTCTGACAAATACTCCCTTAAATGATAAATGTGCATTATGAATGATAAATCTAAAATAGTTGATTGGTTCACTGCTTGTTGTTTTATTTAGAGAGAAACTATCTAGTGGTTTGAGTGGATGTTCACTGGTTTATCTTGAATTGCTCCAAACCAAATGGCTTCAGGACTAATGGAGATTCCAGTGGTTTGAGTGGAAGAGGAGGAAGAGGAAGAGGAGGAGGAGGAGGAAGAGGAGGGAAACAGGAAGTGCTCGTCACTGCCACAGGAATGGGTCTGAAAACAGAAACCACCTCGATGAGGATGGTGCTGATGAGGATGAGGATGATGATGAGGAAGATGCTGTAGAAGCTCAGTTCCGGTTCGTCTCGGCGGTGAAAGGATGAATCCTGGTTTCCGGTCTGAAAGGATGAATCCTGGTTTCCGGTCTGAAAGGATGAATCCTGGTTTCCGGTCTGGAGCCGATGCGTCAGGAAGGTTCGTGGCTGCTGGTTTCTACTCGTTCGCCTGCTGGAGGATGAAGGGACTGCAGTGTCCCCATCCATCTGTCCTTCTGTCCATCTGTCTGTCCTTCACCTATCTGTCTGGCCACCTGTGTCCCCATCATCCATCTGTCTGTCCATCATCCATCTGTCCTTCTGTCCATTTGTGTCCCCATCATCCTTCTGTCTGTGTCCCCATCATCCTTCTGTCTGTCCATCATCCATCTGTCCTTCTGTCCACCTGTGTCCCCATCATCCTTCTGTCCATCTATCTGTCTGTCGATCCTCCACCTGTGTCCCCATCATCCATCCTTCTGTCCTTCTGTCCATTTGTCTGTCCATCATCCTTCTGTCTGTCCATCATCCTTCTGTCTGTCCATCATCCATCTGTCCATCATCCTTCTGTCTGTCCATCGCTGTCAAACGGGGCTAGCCTGCGTGCTAACTAGCGTGTAGCCCTGTGTGTTGTTAGCCCGTGTTAGCTCGTGTTAGCCCGGGTTAGCTCGTGTTGGCTCGTGTTAGCCCGGGTTAGCCCGTGTTAGCTCGGGTTAGCCCGGGTCTGTGGATCCCCGAAGGAAGCAGAGAGTTAGCATGAGCTAGCATGAGTTAGCATGTGCACATCTGGGTTTATGAACTGTTATGATGCACAACTTACATTATGTATTGATCTGACATAGAAAATACATTGTTGACAATGTGTCCTGACCATGTGCCACTACAAATACAATAAACAAATATTATAAATTAAAAACTGTAAATGTGCAACACTATCACAGTCAGTGTTAATGAGCCAGGGCAGAGTGGAGCTGTTGTTGTGCTCAGGTCAGACGTGTTTGTGTAGACACATGTAGAAACTTGTGTTGTTATAGAGCTTCATATACATGGTCCACACACATTGGTTTTGTGTTCATATTTAAACTCAGCTCCTGTCTGACTCAGAGGAATCTTCCCTTTGCACTCGGGTGTAAACATCAGGAGTCTGTGATGAACATCAGAGTTTATCAGCTGGAAACAACAGTGGAAGTTTGTACAGTATTTGGTGATGAGGAGAAACAGCAGATTGTCATGTTCACTCTCAATTTAAAGTTTTGCTTATGTCTCTTAGGGGTGGGAATTGGCAAAAAATGTGACGATTCTATAGTATTGCGATACTGCAAGTATTGCGATTCGATTCTGCGATATATTGCGATTCATGTCCCCATATTATTCAAAGGCATTATAAAAAATGAGGAAAATAAGACTGCTCACCTCACTTCAAATGTCACATTTAATTCTGGGAACAACATTGTCTTCTACACATTAACTGAAGTGCAAAAACTTTGTCCTTGAACATTCAGGACACAGGACCTTTGTAATTATTTTCTGAATAGGAGACCTCTCACATGAACGCTGAGCTCAATCATATAAATAAGAGTAACTAGAGCTTCAATCAAATTGAGACCTGCAAGGTCATGACCCCAAATGTTAAATTCATTTGGGAATATTGGCATTTTTGTTCAGAAAAAGCAGTTGGTCAACATGCTCAGATGTTAAAGTTCCTCTGGAACGTTTCTATATCTCCTGCAGTGGAGAACATCCTTTCACAGACACACTAGGTATCTGTTAAACTCTGAAACTCTCCTCGTCATGCTTTGCCAGCCGGGGGCTGTTACATATATAAATGTAAATAAATATAAAAAAAAAAAAAAAAAGTTACAGTATCGATATAATCGCGGGCGCAAAATATCGCGATACTGAACAGAATCATTTTTCCCCCCCACCACTAATGTCTCTACATTACACTCAAAGTTGATGGTATTAAATCCAGTCACATTTGTTGGGGAAAATAACACAAATTTGAAGTAATTAAAATCCCGTTCTCTTGAAGTGGTTGCGACTGCGATCACGTGAAACCGTTGATCCACTTTAGTGTTGATCTGATTCACAGTAACACAACACAACACAACAACAACAAGCTGCGCTCGTCACCTACTTCAGTAACACATGAACTCCAGTGAACTGCTCTCCACTCTGTCACCCGCTGCAGGTTTGTGTTTGTGTTTTTCTGAAGGAAGACGATGTGTGTGTCCTTCAGCCGGACCTGAGCTCAGTTCTCCCCCCCGCTGGGAGACGGGTCAGACCCGAGGCCGTGCAGGTCCTTATTGAATCATCTCATCACTGGAGGGATCTGCTGATTGTGTTACGCTGGTCTGGGCTGTTTGCTTCCAGTCTGTTAGACACGAGTTTACCAGTTTACCAGTTTCATCCAGTCACGACTTCTCATTTACGTGTTTGTCTCTCCCCCCCCCCGCTCAGGTCACATGACCCCGTCTCGTATCAACAATAAATAGTTTGTTTTATGATTCTGCTTTTTAACTGGTCAACTGAAACACATGTAATTCATTGATTTCATGAAACGCAAAAAACCAACAACTAAGTGACAATCTTAATTAGTGAAGTGGAAAATATGATAAATAAGTGTTTCTCTCCTTAAACTTCACGTAGTTGTTCCTACAAGAGGACACGGCCTCAGCAGTGTGTTGGTGACCCGGTGTTACAGTGTGTGTGAAGTGGTTCCTGTTGTGCGATGGATGTTTTGTGCGACACTGATCCGTGTGTGGAGCTTCTTGAAGGATGTGTCTCAGCTTCTGGCCCCAGAAGGTTAAAACGCTGAATCACATCCCAGCAACGGTCGCCGGGGCAACACCTCCACACTGACCTGCCTGAGGAAGACAAGGCTCTTTGCCACACAACATTGTGTTGATGTTATCGCAGCACACACTCATCTTGTCCACGTCCTCAAACGGCAGAATGAAATCCCTGTCTCCGGGTAGAAAGTCGTCAGTTATTAACAAACTCTCTTCACATCTTCGTGTCTTCTTCGTGTGTGTCAGCACTTTTTACCCAGAGAGGTTTGTTTTTGTTTCTTCATGTTTGTGTCACTTGTTAGAAAAGCCCCCCCCCCCATCACATGTAGAAGCTGATTGAATTTCCTGCCTGCTGATTGGATGAAGCTCACAGGGAAGTCTCGTCTGGTGGTGAATCGAAGGGATTGTTCCTCTTTGCTCTTTGCTCCACATGATGCACTTTGTTCCGGGGACGATTACTCTGCTTCAGTTTCTGTCTGCACTCACAGTGTGTAGTGTTACTGTCAACACAATGTGTCTGAACTCACTGCAACACAACATCGGACGCACAAGGCTTGGAGCAGTTTCCTCTGTGGGAGTGGATGTGGACACACTGGGTAAAGTCAGATATTTATGCAGCTGATGCTTTTTCTTTTTCACAAATCTGCACCGCCCCGAATGATTCACTTAGCAAACTGCTCTTTATTCTCTCAGTTTAGCTGCAGCTCTCACTCGTCTGCAGCTGGAACACGTCTCTCTCTCTGTTCCACTCACACCTGCTGGGTTATTTAATCTTCCTTTCTGTTTAAAAGCCAAAATCACTTCACAGGGGAACAAGAACACGTGTGGAATCAAATCCTCTCAGGAGTCAGAGCGTGAAGGATTAAGATCATTACACGTCTTTCTTCCAGATGTTCTCCAGGTTATCTGTCCCTTTACATCCCACGGTCTGGGAGCTCGCTGCCGTCAGGGTCATCTCGTCTGAGTCTCGTCTGAGCTCTGGTGTAGTTTCCAGCTCTGCCACCAGGGGGTGAGGTTGGAGAGCAGGTCTTCTTCTCATCCATGGGTCAGTTTATTCCCTCTGAAGGTCGTTCCAAATGGATTTAGTTCATTATTCATTCGTCACTTCTACCAAATATCTTGATTTAGAATTTCTATTGAAGTTAAAAACTCCAAATCGTATTCAAATGGAAACAATATCTTGTGTTATAAGTTTCCCTGAGGAGAGAGAGAAATGTTCACACTGGATTTACTGATCGTCTGAAGTATAATCAGAGATTAGATATGATTTGCTTTTTGTGTTTATGGTCAAACAAACAATCATTTTTATTCTCAATCATTACTTGTCTCCGGCGCACCCTGAGGGTTGTGACTCATGAATCCACTTCACTGACGATCATCATTCATCTTTTCCTCCTCATGAATCCTACAGTCGACTGGACGTCCTGCATCGAACCCAACTGAAGGTCGACTGCAGCTGGGAAACGAGGTTTCACTCTGTGACAGTTAACGTGTCTAGATCTAAAGAACACGTAGTTACTGTACATCTCCCTTCATTTATTACCTCCATCTTCCCCAATTAGGGTTGCAAAATTCCGGGAATATTCAAAATTGGAAACCTTCCATGGGAATTAACGGGAATTAACGGGAATATACGGGAATAAACGGGAATATACGGGAATTAACAGGAATTAACGGGAATAAACTGGAAATGTTGTGGGTAATTTATACTAACTGTATTTACCTTGTCATATACAGACATAAATATAAACATTTTGTTGTGTCAGAGGCTGATTTGAGCCCTGAGGAAACTTTGGGCACTTGACTATATGCTTCTGCATCGTTGTGTCATTCTTAACATAGGTCTTTGCACAGTATTTGCAAATGTACACAGCCTTTCCTTCTACATTGGATGAGGTGAAATGTCTCCACACATGAGAGAGTGCACGTGGCATTGTTCTGTAGAATAAGATGAGAAAAAAGTTTGTAAAAAAACACTAATGCAATGCCAGAGATATAAATAGTTAGACAAACAATTGGAATCGTCTGTAAACATATTTTACACTTGATGGATAAATGAATGGAAATAGTCTAGATGAACAGATGAACAATCCTCAATCAGCATGCTAATATATTTCTCCAGTAATATCATGGAAACTTACCTGACTAGTCCTTCACTCTACAGCAGGCCTCAGTAGCCCTGCTGTAGAGTGAAGCATGCTGGGAGTTATCTGTGCATGTGATGGAAGAATGCACAGTGGAGGGTTGAAACTCAACGTTCCATACATCTTTAAAATAGAGTTTTGATTGATGGTTTTATTGCTCAGCATTTAATTTGTGTATTTTTTTTTTTTTCAAAATTCCCGAGCTTAATATTCCCGTGGAAACTTTCCGCCCCTTTGCAACCCTATCCCCAATACAGCACGATGTTCATGTTGTAAACGATGAATCAGCGTGTGTTGGGGCCTGGATCCTGCAGGATCGACAGCTGGGTGTAGTTGGGTTGTGTTGTTTTGTGTCTTTGTCCAACTTGAATCTCGTCCATCCCAGCTGTGCCCGTCTGTCTTTCCCTCAGAGACTCTCTGCATGCTAACCGCTAACCCTACTAACCTGTTTCACTCTGTAGACTAAACCCTTCCTCACCAGACGGTGTGTGTGTCTCCATCACCCCCCCCTCCTCCCTCCTCACCCCCCTCCAGGGCTCGGGCTTGTTGCTAAATGGAGTCGGAGCAGCTGTACCACAGAGGCTACTGCAGGAACAGCTACAACAGCATCGCCAGCGCCAGCAGCGACGAGGAGCTGCTGGATGGAGCCGGCGTCATCATGGACTTCCACACCACCGAGGACGACAACCTGCTGGACGGAGACGCTGCCTCCCCAGGTAGGGAGGAGAAGGACGCCTCAGCTCCAAGCCCACCGACCCCAGCCCTCCCTCTCCAGTCATGTAGGATCTTTCCTTGAAGTCTCACCAGGATCCCCGTCATGCTCTGGTCATTCTGCTGCTGCTGCTCCATTAGATCCTCTCTTGTTCGTGGTTGGCCCGAACGTTTTGTGAATCACCTTCTTTGTCGATTGTCCAGATTCATCCAGTGTCAGCTGCTGTAGCTGAGGCCACGCCCTGCTGACGCCCGTTGTCCACTCACGATGATCGTCCCGTTCACGATGATCGTCCCGTTCGCGATGATCGTCCTGTTCGTGATGATCGTCCCGTTTACGATGATCGTCCCGTTCACGATGATCGTCCCGTTCGCGATGATCGTCCTGTTCACGATGATAGTCCTGTTCGTGATGATCGTCCCGTTCACGATGATCGTCCCGTTCACGATGATCGTCCTGTTCACGATGATCGTCCCGTTCGTGATGATCGTCCCGTATGTGATGATCGTCCTGTTCACGTTGATCGTCCCGTTCACGATGATCGTCCCGTTCACGATGATCGTCCCGTTCACGATGATCGTCCCGTTCGTGATGATCATCCTGTTCGTGATGATCGTCCCGTTCACGATGATCGTCCCGTTCACGATGATCGTCCCGTTCACGATGATCGTCCTGTTTGTGATGATCGTCCCGTTCGTGATGATCATCCTGTTCGTGATGATCGTCCCGTTCACGATGATCGTCCCGTTCACGATGATCTTCCCGTTCACGATGATCTTCCCGTTCACGATGATCGTCCTGTTCGTGATGATTGTCCTGTTCACGATGATCTCTCGTTCACGATGATCGTCCTGTTCGCGATGATCGTCCCGTTCACGATGATCGTCCCGTTCGTGATGATCATCCTGTTCGTGATGATCGTCCTGTTCACGATGATCGTCCCGTTCGTGATCGTCCTGTTCACGATGATCGTCCCGTTCGTGATCGTCCTGTTCACGATGATCGTCCTGTTCACGATGATCGTCCTGTTCACGATGATCGTCCTGTTCGCGATGATCGTCCTGTTCGTGATGATCGTCCCGTTCACGATGATCGTCCTGTTCACGATGATCGTCCCGTTCGCGATGATCGTCCCATTCGCGATGATCGTCCCGTTCACGATGATCGTCCTGCTCACGATGATCGTCCTGCTCACGATGATCGTCCTGCTCACGATGATCGTCCTGCTCACGATGATCGTCCTGTTCACGATGATCGTCCTGTTCACGATGATCTCTCGTTCACGATGATCGTCCCGTTCACGATGATCGACCTGTTCGTGATGATCGTCCCGTTCACGATGATCGTCCCGTTCGTGATCGTCCTGTTCACGATGATCGTCCTGTTCACGATGATCGTCCTGTTCACGATGATCGTCCTGTTCACGATGATCGTCCCGCTCACGATGATCGTCCTGTTCACGATGATCGTTCTGTTCGTGATGATCGTCCTGCTCGCGATGATCGTCCCGTTCGCGATGATCGTCCCGTTCGCGATGATCGTCCCGTTCGCGATGATCGTCCCGTTCGCGATGATCGTCCCGTTCGCGATGATCGTCCCGTTCGTGATGATCGTCCCGTATGTGATGATCGTCCTGTTCACGTTGATCGTCCCGTTCGCGATGATCGTCCCGTTCGCGATGATCGTCCCGTTCGCGATGATCGTCCCGTTCACGATGATCGTCCTGTTCACGACGATCGTCCCGTTCGCGATGATCGTCCCGTTCACGATGATCGTCCTGTTCACGATGATCGTCCTGTTCGCGATGATCGTCCTGTTCGCGATGATCGTCCCGTTCGCGATGATCGTCCCGTTCGCGATGATCGTCCCGTTCGCGATGATCGTCCCGTTCGCGATGATCGTCCCGTTCACGATGATCGTCCTGTTCACGATGATCGTCCTGTTCACGATGATCGTCCTGTTCGTGATGATCGTCCCGTTCACGATGATCGTCCTGTTCGCGATGATCGTCCTGCTCGCGATGATCGTCCTGTTCACGATGATCGTCCCGTTCACGATGATCGTCCCGCTCACGATGATCGTCCTGTTCACGATGATCGTCCCGTTCACGATGATCGTCCTGTTCAGGATAATCGTCCTGCTCACGATGATCATCCCGTTCACGATGATCGTCCCGTTCGTGATGATCGTCCCGTTCGCGATGATCGTCCCGTTCGCGATGATCGTCCCGTTCGCGATGATCGTCCCGTTCGCGATGATCGTCCCGTTCGCGATGATCGTCCTGTTCACGATGATCGTCCTGTTCACGATGATCGTCCCGTTCGCGATGATCGTCCCGTTCGCGATGATCGTCCCGCTCGCGATGATCGTCCCGTTCGCGATGATCGTCCCGTTCGCGATGATCGTCCCGTTCGCGATGATCGTCCCGTTCGCGATGATCGTCCCGTTCGCGATGATCGAAAAATAGATAAATTATGTAGAAATCTGTAGAAATAAGATATATAAACACAAATCTTTCGTGTTATTCAATGAGTTATATTTTCTAGGGACATAAAACCTGTTAGTAGTTTATTTAAAACAGTGAACTATGAGTATGTATGCTATGAATATCTGCTGATAAAATCCTAATAAATCTTTTGTTGCAAAGGTTGCAACTGAATCTAAATTGCACACACTCATCTAGTAATTCTCTTGGAAGATTAAATACATGACAGAAAAAGATTTCCTTAATCTGGGTGGTTGAAAAATATTGGACGTCACATGCGTTTATTGAGTTACTTTCATAAATTGAAGTATTAATGACATGAAAACAGCTTTTATTAGATTAATAACCACATGTCAGGCTCTGGAAGGTTTTATTTTAGCCTCCAATCACCTGCTTTGTCATCTTGGAGCTCCGCCTCCTCCCGTGTCCTCCATGTTCTCTGATCATCTCTTCATGCTTCCTGTGTCCTGCTCTGCACCTTCTGGCTTCACGACCTTTAACATGCGCCCGGCCTTCTGCACGTTGCACCTCCTTCTCTTTGTGTTGTCATGAAGCAACAATACACACACCCGGCTTTGTTTGTCATATCTTCACAAATGCATCACCAGCTGTAGTGGAGGTGTGGTGCATTCTAATGATTTCGACCTGTTTGTGTAGTGCTTCAGTTTCATGGATTCCTCAGCTCTACCATGCTCCTCCTTGTGTGTGTGTCTGTCATGTTACACAACCATTGCTCTACCATGCTCCTCCTTGTGTGTGTGTGTCTGTCATGTTACACAACCATTGCTCTACCATGCTCCTCCTTGTGTGTGTCTGTCATGTTACACAACCATTGCTCTACCATGCTCCTCCTTGTGTGTGTGTCTGTCATGTTACACAACCATTGCTCTACCATGCTCCTCCTTGTGTGTGTGTGTCTGTCATGTTACACAACCATTGCTCTACCATGCTCCTCCTTGTGTGTGTGTCTGTCATGTTACACAACCATTGCTCTACCATGCTCCTCCTTGTGTGTGTCTGTCATGTTACACAACCATTGCTCTACCATGCTCCTCCTTGTGTGTGTGTCTGTCATGTTACACAACCATTGCTCTACCATGCTCCTCCTTGTGTGTGTCTGTCATGTTACACAACCATTGCTCTACCATGCTCCTCCTTGTGTGTGTGTGTCTGTCATGTTACACAACCATTGCTCTACCATGCTCCTCCTTGTGTGTGTCTGTCATGTTACACAACCATTGCTCTACCATGCTCCTCCTTGTGTGTGTGTGTCTGTTATGTTACACAACCATTGCTCTACCATGCTCCTCCTTGTGTGTGTGTCTGTCATGTTACACAACCATTGCTCTACCATGCTCCTCCTTGTGTGTGTGTGTCTGTCATGTTACACAACCATTGCTCTACCATGCTCCTCCTTGTGTGTGTGTGTCTGTCATGTTACACAACCATTGCTCTACCATGCTCCTCCTTGTGTGTGTGTGTCTGTCATGTTACACAACCATTGCTCTACCATGCTCCTCCTTGTGTGTGTGTCTGTCATGTTACACAACCATTGCTCTACCATGCTCCTCCTTGTGTGTGTGTCTGTCATGTTACACAACCATTGCTCTACCATGCTCCTCCTTGTGTGTGTCTGTCATGTTACACAACCATTGCTCTACCATGCTCCTCCTTGTGTGTGTGTCTTTCATGTTACACAACCATTGCTCTACCATGCTCCTCCTTGTGTGTGTGTCTGTCATGTTACACAACCATTGCTCTACCATGCTCCTCCTTGTGTGTGTGTCTGTCATGTTACACAACCATTGCTCTACCATGCTCCTCCTTGTGTGTGTGTCTGTCATGTTACACAACCATTGCTCTACCATGCTCCTCCTTGTGTGTGTGTCTGTCATGTTACACAACCATTGCTCTACCATGCTCCTCCTTGTGTGTGTGTCTGTCATGTTACACAACCATTGCTCTACCATGCTCCTCCTTGTGTGTGTGTGTGTGTGTCTGTCATGTTACACAACCATTGCTCTACCATGCTCCTCCTTGTGTGTGTGTGTCTGTCATGTTACACAACCATTGCTCTACCATGCTCCTCCTTGTGTGTGTGTCTGTCATGTTACACAACCATTGCTCTACCATGCTCCTCCTTGTGTGTGTGTCTGTCATGTTACACAACCATTGCTCTACCATGCTCCTCCTTGTGTGTGTCTGTCATGTTACACAACCATTGCTCTACCATGCTCCTCCTTGTGTGTGTGTCTGTCATGTTACACAACCATTGCTCTACCATGCTCCTCCTTGTGTGTGTGTCTGTCATGTTACACAACCATTGCTCTACCATGCTCCTCCTTGTGTGTGTGTGTCTGTCATGTTACACAACCATTGCTCTACCATGCTCCTCCTTGTGTGTGTGTCTGTCATGTTACACAACCATTGCTCTACCATGCTCCTCCTTGTGTGTGTCTGTCATGTTACACAACCATTGCTCTACCATGCTCCTCCTTGTGTGTGTGTCTGTCATGTTACACAACCATTGCTCTACCATGCTCCTCCTTGTGTGTGTGTCTGTCATGTTACACAACCATTGCTCTACCATGCTCCTCCTTGTGTGTGTGTGTCTGTCATGTTACACAACCATTGCTCTACCATGCTCCTCCTTGTGTGTGTGTCTGTCATGTTACACAACCATTGCTCTACCATGCTCCTCCTTGTGTGTGTGTCTGTCATGTTACACAACCATTGCTCTACATGCTCCTCCTTGTGTGTGTGTCTGTCATGTTACACAACCATTGCTCTACCATGCTCCTCCTTGTGTGTGTCTGTCATGTTACACAACCATTGCTCTACCATGCTCCTCCTTGTGTGTGTGTCTGTCATGTTACACAACCATTGCTCTACCATGCTCCTCCTTGTGTGTGTCTGTCATGTTACACAACCATTGCTCTACCATGCTCCTCCTTGTGTGTGTGTCTGTCATGTTACACAACCATTGCTCTACCATGCTCCTCCTTGTGTGTGTGTCTGTCATGTTACACAACCATTGCTCTACCATGCTCCTCCTTGTGTGTGTGTCTGTCATGTTACACAACCATTGCTCTACCATGCTCCTCCTTGTGTGTGTGTCTGTCATGTTACACAACCATTGCTCTACCATGCTCCTCCTTGTGTGTGTCTGTCATGTTACACAACCATTGCTCTACCATGCTCCTCCTTGTGTGTGTGTCTGTCATGTTACACAACCATTGCTCTACCATGCTCCTCCTTGTGTGTGTGTCTGTCATGTTACACAACCATTGCTCTACCATGCTCCTCCTTGTGTGTGTCTGTCATGTTACACAACCATTGCTCTACCATGCTCCTCCTTGTGTGTGTGTCTGTCATGTTACACAACCATTGCTCTACCATGCTCCTCCTTGTGTGTGTGTGTCTGTCATGTTACACAACCATTGCTCTACCATGCTCCTCCTTGTGTGTGTGTCTGTCATGTTACACAACCATTGCTCTACCTGTGGTTCCAGTGCAGTCACCTGTCACTCACTCATTCACCAGCTCGGTGTCGATTACATCCGACCTGTTCCTCCGTGTTCGAGTAACATGTTGTTTCCACTCTCGTTTCCCAAAGTCTGCAGCTTGGATCAGCTGATCAAACTGGAAACTCAGTGGGGGGGGGGGGGGGGATTGAGACTAAGTCTAGTGAATGCACTGATGATCTGATGGGAAGAGATTTCTTGAAAGCATTGACTCGTCTGTAGTTTGTTTTCTCTTCTCCAGCAGTTCAGCTCTTCCTCTTGGCTCCTGTGTTCTGTAGGAATTCTTGATACTTCATTGTGCAACAGCGCCCCCTGCAGCCACATATGCGGATCAGTTCTTTTAATCAGGCTGCTGTTAAAAGGTTCCGTAGTGTTGCTGTTTCCTGTGTGTGAAGGATTCTCTGACGGTTCAGTCTGGTGCCTGGTGATGATCTTCTGAGTCTTTCACTGGGAAGCTCGACCCAAACCTCAGAAACGCTCCTAAACACCCAACTTCCATACCATGGAATATTTTACTTTTGTATTAAGCCGGTCACAACAAAGGCTTCCAACCTGTCCAGTCTTCTTCTTAAAGTATTGTGATGTAGTTCTTCAGTCTGGCCAGTCTTGATTTGACACTCCCACAAACCAGTTTGTCCGCTGCTGGGAGCTGGTGTCTGAGGAGATCTCTGAATGAAGTCCTCCCTGGAAGGAGGCGCGCTGCCTTTCTCTGCCTCCCGGTGCTATTTTTACATAATGGTGAGGGGTGGGCTCAGACAGCTTGTAAAAGGCCTCCTCCCAGCCGGGGGAGCAGAGTGAGCCGGGGGCTGGAACCTTCTGTCGGCCCGGACGGAGGAGAAGAAGGAAATGGAGAAGTTGCTCAGGGAACTTTGGAACTGAAGTGGATTCTCTCTGGTTTCCTTTAACTTGCTGGATTACTAACTTTAAGCTTTCCTGCTCGAACTGGTATTTTGGTTCTTCAGTGTTGATGTGGTGACAAACTATGACACCCGCTGTGCTATTGCCTAGCAACAGGAGCCCTGCTGAAAGGTAAGAGGAGTAAGAGCTAAAGTGCAGTGTGTGAAATGTCAAGGCCCTGTTGTTGTTTGAGCCTGGGAACTGATGTGGAAGCTCATGGATTCATTGTTTCATATAATAATAATTATACCAAGTTTACTAAACACCGCAGCGACTGACATTTCTCTACACAAGAGTTTGTGTTGTGTTGTTGCACAGAAGATGCAGAAAACATGTTGCTGTTTCACATCCTCTCTACATGAGGGATATTGAGTAATAGTTGTTTCTGATGCTTTTTGCTCATTCTGTATCATTGTAGTTCTTTTTTTTTTTAGTTTTTTAGCAAGACAGCAGTTTGTTTTATTGAAAATTCAGATTGTCACCCCCTTATTTCTTCTATGTGTGATTACGAAGCTGCCTTAGAGATGAGTAATCTACCCCTGTGGACAGATCTGTGTCCTTCGTAGTTCACGGCTGAAACTACAGACGCACAGATCAGACGTTTTCTCTCTCGGAGCCAATTCCAGATCCTCAACTATCACTTTCTGCTGATATCAGATATGCTGATTTCTGCTCATTTGATCATCTGATACTCATTCAGATCGTTTGACTCCAGCTCACAAACAGTGAGGTCCTGTGAGACCAGGGATTTCTGTGTTTGTGAACAGAAAGCAGGCCTCCCTCTGTGACAGAATGACAACAACATCACGGATCTGATTCATATTTTCCACTGTTGGCCTTCAAACTGCTCTAACGGTTATTTTATTAATCGAGTGATCTGGTTTATAAAACATCTAGAAATAGTCTTGAGACAAAGTTTTTAAAGTACAAGTCAGAAAATGATTCTGCCTGCAGTGATTGGTTCTCAGTGAGGAAACAGCGTGTTGGAAAGAGAAATGCTGAGATAAAGTTCTATCATCAGATCCAGAACTGTAGTGTTCAAGCGTTAGATATTTTCCAGGGAAACATCATGAGGTTTTTCATTAAATCAGTGATATGGTTGCATCCTGCACCTTGTTGCTGTGAAAGTGATGAAGCCAGAGTTGATGTGTGTTTTGCAGGAATATGTTATTTTTAGTAGAATCGCCGTATTTAACAGATCATTCCCCTGAGAGTCGGTTGTTAGCCGGCGTTAAGGAGATGCTAGCGGGTCAGCTAACTGAGGGTAGCTCCTAGGGATGGGGGGAAAAATCGATTTTTTAAATTTTTTTTAAAACATATTTATTGGTTTATACCGGGGGGGATATATGGGGGGAGCAACATCACCCCAGAGCATGTTGACCAGCTCTTGTTTTTGCACAAGAATCTAAACATACCCAAGCAATAGCTTTGCATCGCCTACATGCTAACAACAATAACTTTTATTCATTCTATTTAATTTACCTTTTATTTATTGTTTAAAAGAAGCCTAAGTAGCTTACATTTCTTAATCTGTCAGTTTGTGTGCAGTTGACAGGGGCTATTCAATAATAGGGAACATTTTTATTTATTTTCTTTATTGGCTTAATAATTTCAAATATTAATGTTAATATTTGAAATAAAACTGGTAAAGCTCTAAGTGAATTTGACTGTTGTATTTGAAGGAATGATTCAACATTTTTCCATGGTCCAGTATTTAAAAAAAAAAAATAACCAAAAGAAATCCCAGGAAATCGTAATATCGAATCGCAATACTTACAGAATCGCAATACATATCGTATCGCCACCTAAGTATCGTGATAGTATCGTATCGGGAGGTCCCTGCTGGTTCCAGTCCCTAGTAGCTCCTCCCAGATGCTTCTTCACTTCAGATAGACACTGAGGTTCCCACGTGTTCGACCTCTGACCTCTGAGCGTCACTATCAACACAGTCGGATGTGGAGGAGTTAGTAAAATGTCCTGAGAAGCTGTGAAAACACTTCCCTCTGCTCTGACTGCTGCCACCTTACATGTGCACCCCCCTGTGACCCGGCACATGGTCTCTCCCGTACAGGCGGGGCTCAGATCTCCCCTAGCAACCGCGCAGGCAGGACTGACCTGTGTGTGTGTGTGTGTGTGATGACATCATCAGCTTGAGCTGTCAGCTGCTGCAGAGGAGGGAGAAAGAAAAGGGAGGGAGGGGGGGAGGGAGAGAGAGAGAGGACTGTGAACTCACATTCTTCTCTTCACACACACACACACACATGCGCAATCTCTCTCTCTCTCTCTCCCTCACTCGCCCCACTCGTCTTCCTCTGGTAAACATGGCAGCAGCAGCAGCAGCGACACACACACACAGACACACACAGACACACACACAGGGAGCAGTGCGTAGTGAAGCCTAGCCTCACCCGGCTCTGGACATGGAGGAGCAGGACGCCGCGGCCGACCCCTACCTGCCCTACGACGGGGGAGGGGACACCATCCCCCTGCAGGAGATCCCGAGGAAAGGTAGGCCACAGACCGGTGGTGACGGAGGAGCAGCTCGGCTCAGACTCCGGACTGGAGCCGGGCGGGATTAGAAACCGTTACTGATGACCTCACTGCCTGGAGAAGGTTGTTCTGCAGCTGATCCACCTCCGCCTCTCTGTCGATGATCCACCAGCGTGTGTGTGCTTCAGATGGAGAGAGAGAGAGAGAGAGAGAGAGAGAGAGAGAGAGAGAGGGCTGATGAAGTGTGAAGGCTTGTGTTGGGGCCTTAAAGCAGCAGCGTCTAAAGACACAGTCCTGGGCGTCCATTTTAATGTCCCCCATAGCAGCAGAGACCACATGTGGATCCTCACTGATCAACACTGTTCTCAAAAGGAACCTGCTGGTCAGATCACTTCCTGTCCTACAGACCAGGTTCTGCAGTCTGCTCCGTGTCCCTGTCTGTCTCTGTCTCCTTCAGGCAGCCGTCCTCTCAGTCCTGCGTAGTTAGATCCTCTACGGTGAGTGAGCAGGGACAAAAGGCCTCAGTGAGTTAGGGACACAGCCGCCGCTGTCTCCATCTACACACAGACGAGTCCTCCTCTTCACTACGTGTGGTCCTCCGGTGCTTCTGAGCTCCGTCACAGGTTCTCACTGGTCCATCTGTCTCTCCAGCTTATAGAGGCTGTCGCATTCAGCAGCTTTAGCTTCTTCTTTCTATCTGGGACCAGTTCCAGGCCAGTGAAGACTGTAGGACTGTAGGGGAGAGGTGGTGGACTAGTGTCAGAAACTTGGACTCTGGGCAGGAAAGGTCTCTGGTTCGTCTCTGGTTCGACTCCACGGAGAAACAACAAAAAGACGAGCCTGGATTGATCTGTCCAAAAATCCAAGAGGATTCTCCCTACCCTGTCTAGTGCCTTAATCTTAAGGCACTAAGAATCTTAATCTTAATCTAGGACATGAGGAGGAGACAGGAGTTGGACCATCACAGCCGCCATGTTTGTTGTTCTCCTTCCTGACTCTCTCGTGGATGTTCTCCTTAGAAACCATGATGTCAACACAAAGGCCCCAGGCTCACATGGCGTGAAACTGACAAATCTCTTTTCGTACACAAAGGCAGAATAAATGAGCCTGAAGCTACAGTCCTGCTTTATAAGCTGGTGAAACAAAAACCACAGTGTTTGTATTGTTCAGTTTCACTTCAAGGTCATTCAGCTGAAACCCTGTTGCCTTGTGGGAACCATCAGATCGATCACAAGAGGTCTGAAGAGACCTGTGAGTCTGACTGTGTGGACTCCTCCAGTCTGGTCAGCTTCAGGCCACCAGGACGTGATGCTGGTCACATGACAGCAGACCCCCCCCCCCCCCCCCCCCTTAGGCTTATTACACAGGAGGGAGAGGCTTCTCGTGGCTCCTTGCCCTCGAGGCCGACAGGAGGAAGAAACTGAAGCCGTGTTTGTGTTTGTGCGTCTGTTGTGCGTGCGCCGGCTGAACCGTTCCAGTGTGGCGCCCCCCCCTTCGGGTTGTGTGTTTTCCGTGGCGTCACCGCTCGGCTCGGCGCTCCGGCCTCGGTTGATGGTTTCCTGTAGTGCAGCATCTCATCTGTTCTCTCATTGGAAGAACATTGAGACGCACATGATTGGATTCAGCTTCTTGTTTACACTGTTGAGGATGAAACTTGTGTTGCTTTGAGTTGTGCAGCACGTTCACTACGTTGTGATCACGTGGTTATTATTTTGGAAAGGACGCACCTGTGTGGATCCCTGTTTCTCTGCCTGTGACTCTGGTTAAAACCCTTTATGGGATTTTTTTGTTTAGTGCTGAGCCATGAATGAGGCTTTGTTTGATATTTACGATCCTGTCGTAGTTCAACTCAGGAGAAGAACTGAAAGGAAAAGACTCGTGTGTCATTAATCTGTCCCACAGTTTGTATCTTCAGCAGCGTGAGAGACGTCAAGTAAAAATGATGCTGAGGTTCTGTTCATGTTGATATTGATCACAATATGAATAATATGACTTGTTCTCTTAATCTACGGTTGAATTTATTATTTATTAGTTGAGTTAGGTCTTAAAGGTTGAGATCCAGGAAACTCTGAGGGCTTTTTACCCTCAGTTACATCCTGAGGACGCTTTTAATTTATTGAATTAAGAGTTCTTAACCATGTTTGAAAGATTGTGTACATACTGTACATTCCATTCTCTGAAAGCAACGTCAACATGTGCACTCAGATCTCATTGGACGGGTCGGAGGCTGTTAAAGGGCTACACACACATGTTTGGATAGAGAAATATAAATCTGATATTGCTGAATATACAAAGACAGATAAATGTGTTTTTTTAATTTAATGTATTCATTATTTGGTGTGATGACACATTTCCTTTGAATACATTTATAGAAGCTTTGCATGTGCGTGCAGATGTGAGTCATTCAGTTTATTTTGCTCAGAACAGATCAGACGTAACCAGAGACATGTGTCACTCCTGTCATTGTCCTGATCCATTTATATTAGGAGACATTCTTTGAAAGGGCAATGGACAATGCTCTCCTTGTATTATTGTATTAAATTGTTAATATTTGCTGTGGCTAAGTGAAGTCACGTTGAACTCGTGGCTGGACTAACTGTTTACGTGGTTATTGGCTCTATAGGCAATCACATGGTCCCACAGATATAATCAGAGCTAATGAGAAGGTCAGACGTCCAGTTAGGACTCCAGGACAAGTCCACAACAAGGCGTCTCTCTGTTAAATGTTTCAAACATAATTAAAACAACATTTACTTGAGTTTGTTAGGATTCAAGTTTGCACCGACAGAGAATTTGGTCAAAGCTGCTGGATGAGTTTTTGAAGGTGTAGTTTTTCAAAATGCAAATGCAAAGGTTGACTCAAGGCTGCTGCCTGAGTGTTTGATTGGTTGTTGTTCCAGATCAGTTCAGACTCCAGGCTGTGCTGAGGTTCCTGTGTGTAGCTGTGTTTCAGACGGTGTGGTCGCTCTGCCGTGCAGCCAGACGTACGTGTGTTTTATTATATTTGGACTTGGTTTAATGAAATGCTTCTCTGTCTGTTTCTCAGGGTCTAACTACGTCATGTCTAACGGGGGCGGAGCCGCCAGCAGCTCCACTCACCTGCTGGACTTCCTAGAGGAGCCCATCCCGGGGGTGGGGACCTACGATGACTTCCACACCATCGACTGGGTGCGAGAGAAGTGCAAGGACCGTGAGAGACACAGGAAGGTGAGGACGTCCTCCAGCGTCTTGTCCTTCCAGCCCTGAGGACATAGATCCTTCAAATTGTGATGATAGATCTGCTTTACTGGACATGTCATTGTTGCACTTAGAGACAAATGAGCATGAGTTCTACTTTTCACATCTTAACACATGTGTTTTGTAACTCGATGTTCAGATGGAAACTGACTCAACTTCCTGAAGCTTTAAGATAGAAAACAAGAACCTTCGCTGCAGAGGAAGTGACTTTCGATTTTCTGCAGCAGCAACAGTTTATTTCGATCACACACCAAAAAATAAGTGGGTCAGCAGTTCTCTGCCCGGTGGCTTAGCAGTTGGTAGAAATAGCCCAGAACGCCTGAAAAAAATAATAAACAGAAAATCCAGGGTAAAATAATGAAACATCAGACTTTAAATCAGACAAACACTGTTTGGAAGAGTCTGTTATTGCAGAAATCTAGTTTGACAAAAAAATAACTTTGATCAGAATGTGAGTTCATTCTTCACCTCGTTGTCTGTGTAGAAATGTAGTTTCACAGATGAGTGACGTCAGTGATTCACGTTTAAACCTTTATCCAAATATTGACTCAGTTATCGTGCACAGCTTCCCAGAGCGTTTCACATCCGCTCAGCTGGAGCCGAGACGCAGGATTCAAATAGTGACCACTCTGTTTCAACAGCCGGCCACACAGGAGGCGGATTACACAACGTTTTATTGGAGCAGTAAATTGAAATCATGTCGATACCGGAACGACTTATCTGTAGGTTTCCAATGACTGAAGTTTGATGCTCTTACAACTCTTGTTTTAAATCCGCAGGACGTGTTAACATGTATTTCCCCTCTATTATGTTCATTGTGGTAAAAGGAAGTGTTCCCTTTGACCCCTTACCTTTGACCACGGGTCGCGCAGGGGTTTGTGGGAGTTCCGGAGCGGGTCTTGTTGTGACTGAGTCCGTGTATTGAGTGTGAGCAATAAACGTCTAAGTAATATACGTCGTGTTTATTACGAGTATCATTGGTAGCAGAGGATGGTTGCTAATTACAAAGTTCCGCCGAAGTTTGACGAAGCTAGGCCATACGAGTGTTGGAAGAATGAAGTCAATATCTGGAGACGTGTTACAGAGCTCGACAAAAAGAAAATCATCAACATGACATGCAAGTACTCCAATAACCTTAAACTGCTCATCTAACCAATAAAAGACTGCTGGATCGACCTTTGACAGGACGAACCGGTCAAGTTTAACTATAAAATAAAAAGAGCTGGTACGCAGGAAAGATAAATTAGAAAAGGGGAGAAGGAAGTAAAAATACTTTGGCTCCACTTCCTGCTCACCAGCCTGACTGACAGGTTGACCACACCCACCAACCTTTAAGATATCCAACAGCTTAGGCTTCTACATTATCATTTAGCTATAAACCATTATTCATAATATATTATTAATGCATCGTGTGGTTTTCTTTTCCTTTTCAGATCAACAGTAGGAAAAAGGACTCGGCCTGGGAGTTCACGAAGAGCCTGTACGACGCGTGGTCCGGCTGGCTGGTGGTGACGCTCACCGGCCTGGCCTCAGGTAGAGCTCCGCCCCTCCGCCGCTGACGCTCTGCTTCGCCTCAGGCAGCTCACGCTCGCTCTCTCTCTCGGCTCCTCAGCCTTTTGTTCTCAGCTCTGCACGTTCTCTGCACCACACTGAGCTCAGGGTCCTAATCCATCAAATGCTGTGGATCTTAGTAGTTATTCATGATTTTATCAGAACCGAGAGAAAGAAACTCTGTGACGACCAGCTGGTCGAAGGCAAAATGTCTTCTTCTGAAATTATAGATTTATATTTGAAAAATCTGCCTGACCTGGAAGCTGCTGGTCTTCAATGTGAAATTAACAACACAGATTTTTAATATCTGGTTATAAAATGTCTTCTAAGAAGTGGACTTTCCTTGGTATTGAGTAACTTTCCTCTAGTGATTTATGAACATTAGGTAAATGGTTAATATTTAGAACTGTAGTGTTGATGTGTGTGAGCTCTGAACTCTAAGAACACGATGCAGTTTAGAGAAACGTTTCCAAGTCGCTGTGTGAAGTTTCTTTTATTGATATTTGCTTTGTTTCAGTTACATCACGCTCATGTTCACCTCGGAGGCAAACTAACTTCCCACAAACACCTTTCTCTGTTTTTCTGACTTCACTTCTTCCTCTTCCTCTTCCTCCTCCTGCCAGGTGCTTTGGCTGGCCTTATTGATATTGCTGCTGATTGGTTGAACGACCTGAAGGAGGGCGTGTGTCTGAGCGCCATGTGGTTCAACCACGAGCAGTGCTGCTGGACGTCCAATGAGACCACCTTCGCTGAGCGGGACAAGTGCCCCCAGTGGAAGAGCTGGGCTGAGCTCATACTGGGGCAGGCCGAGGTAGACTAACGACAGGGGCTCGGCGGTTGCCACGGCAACATCGGCCAAAGATGATTAGAATCTGGATGTGACAGCTTCGGCTTTGCAGACATCATTGTGTAGATATTAGCTGCCAGCGACTGTGGAGGTGTTGATCAGTTCCCCTGGTGTCTCTGCAGGGTCCCGGCTCGTACATCATGAACTACTTCATGTACATCTACTGGGCGCTGTCCTTCGCCTTCCTGGCCGTGTGTCTGGTGAAGGTGTTCGCGCCGTACGCCTGCGGCTCTGGGATCCCGGAGGTGAGTGTGATGAAGCAGCTTTCACCCAAGGTCCGGTTGGAATGTGTCACCGAGCGCCTGCAGTCTGCTGACCAAACATTCATGGATGATTTAAAAAGGAGAAATGATAACAGTCAGACCTTTGTCTCCTGATTTAAACGAGTGGGAAGTTACTGATTGAAGAGGAACAGAAAAATCATCCACATTTAAGCTGTTTGTTTGTTTTTATATAACACTAGACAAATTTATTTTTGGCCGATTCCAGGAAAATAAGCTTGAGTTGATTATAATCTGTCGCACCGCCTCTCTCTCTCTCTCCGCAGATTAAAACCATCCTCAGTGGGTTTATCATCCGGGGCTACCTGGGCAAGTGGACCCTGATGATCAAGACCATCACCCTGGTGCTGGCTGTGGCGTCCGGCCTCAGCCTGGGGAAGGAGGGGCCCTTGGTGCACGTGGCGTGCTGCTGTGGGAACATCTTCTCCTACCTCTTCCCCAAGTACAGCAAGAACGAGGCCAAGAAACGAGAGGTGAGCGAGACAAGGCGGCGTTGAACAGGATCAGGGTTCTGTTGTCCTGACTGGTTCCCAGGGAGATGTAGTATTTGTGACTTCATGTGTGTTCGTCCTCTCAGGTTCTCTCGGCTGCGTCGGCGGCCGGAGTGTCGGTGGCTTTTGGAGCGCCGATAGGAGGAGTCCTGTTCAGCTTAGAGGAGGTACACTCACATGTCCACACCCCCCAGCTTATTGGTCATGCTCTGAAACCTCAACATAATGCTTAGAGAAACTCTGATCCTCTCCTCCCTCCTCCAGGTCAGCTACTACTTCCCTCTCAAGACGCTGTGGCGCTCCTTCTTCGCCGCCCTGGTGGCGGCCTTCGTCCTGCGCTCCATCAACCCCTTTGGAAACAGCCGCCTGGTGCTGTTCTATGTGGAGTACCACACGCCCTGGTACCTGTTTGAGCTCATCCCTTTCATCCTCCTGGGCGTGTTCGGAGGACTCTGGGGAGCCTTCTTCATCAGGGCCAACATCGGCTGGTGCCGGCGGCGCAAGTCAACACGTTTAGGTGAGTCACTCCGTCCGGGTCCAGGAGTCAGACCAGATCTTGTTCCTTTCCAGATCTTGTAACAGCATTTGACTTGAGGTCCCAGCGAGAGTCTCCCACAGCCTGACGTCTTGTTTCTCTCTTCAGGAAAGTACCCCGTGTTGGAGGTGATCCTTGTGGTCGTCATCACAGCTGTGGTTGCTTTCCCGAACCCGTACACGCGGCAGAACACCAGCGAGCTGATCAAGGAGCTGTTCACGGACTGCGGGCCCCTGGAGTCCTCGCAGCTCTGTCAGTACCGCAGCCAGATGAACGGCAGCAAAGCCTTCACGGACAACCCCAACCGGCCGGCCGGGCCCGGCGTCTACGCCGCCATGTGGCAGCTCTGCCTGGCGCTCATCTTTAAAATCATCATGACCATATTCACATTTGGACTCAAGGTGACGCCTGGATGTTCTTTTTCCAAAGAGATCGGAGGTTTTCCCGACTTCATCAACACTAAAACTGGTTCCTCTCTCGTCAGGTTCCGGCCGGCCTGTTCATCCCCAGCATGGCCATCGGGGCGATCGCAGGGAGGATCGTTGGCATCGCCGTGGAGCAGCTGGCGTATTACCACCACGACTGGTTCCTGTTCAAAGAGTGGTGCGAGGTGGGGGCCGACTGCATCACCCCGGGGCTGTACGCCATGGTGGGGGCCGCGGCGTGTCTGGGTGAGTCAGCAGATTCATCTCAAGGGCTGGTAACAGTGACAAACAAAAGCTGAACTTTAATATGTATCTGAGTGTGTGAATGTGGCTGATATTCTTCTCCTGCTCAGGCGGTGTTACTCGAATGACCGTCTCCCTGGTGGTCATCGTCTTCGAGCTGACGGGGGGGCTGGAGTACATCGTCCCGCTCATGGCCGCCGTCATGACCAGCAAGTGGGTGGGCGACGCGTTCGGCCGCGAGGGAATCTACGAGGCCCACATCCGCCTGAACGGGTACCCCTTCCTGGACGCCAAGGAGGAGTTCACACATACCACGCTGGCCCGGGAGGTGATGAGGCCGCGGCGCAGCGACCCGCCGCTAGCGGTGCTGACGCAGGACGACCTGACGGTGGAGGAGCTGCAAGGCATCATCAACGAGACCAGTTATAATGGTTTCCCTGTGATCGTGTCCAAGGAGTCCCAGAGGCTGGTGGGCTTCGCTCTGCGGAGGGACATCACCATCGCCATAGGTAACCACCCGAAGCCAGATGCTTTCAATACAGTTGTTTCTCTGCACAATGTGTCTGGGGCCTTGTAATATCCTCACGACCACACGATGCTTTGTTTACGTTTGTTTATTAACCACTGCACACTGACATGGTAGCATAGCAACGGGCCTCACTTCTTCTCTGGTGGGAAGAGGGGTGATATGGTGCCGTAGTGATGTGACGTATCCCATTCTTTTCTATGAATTCTCGGAACTCTTCACTGGTGAAACAACTACCATCACCTCAGAACTCACCTGAAACAACACGATGCAACTTGTTCTTTAAACCAGCAGCTTGATTAAATGAGTCTGATGTTCAGGGAGTGAAGGAGGAAACCTTCTCCTTGTTCACTCTCTAACGTCTGTTCTCTGTGACTTCCGACTTCCGTCTCCTGTGAGAAGAACTGAGAGTCACAGCTTCAGTGGGACCACACAGCTCTGGTCAACACTCAGTTTCTTCTCTTGTTTCCATGTCTCTCACAACATCTCGTTCCCCTCCCATCAGAAAACGCCCGTCGTAAGCAGGAGGGCATCGTGTTGGACTCGCGGGTCTACTTCACTCAGCACGCGCCCACGCTGCCGGCCGACAGCCCGCGGCCCCTCAAGCTGCGCTCCATCCTGGACATGAGCCCCTTCACCGTCACCGACCACACCCCCATGGAGATCGTGGTGGACATCTTCAGGAAGCTGGGCCTGCGCCAGTGCCTGGTCACTCACAACGGGTAAGTGGAGGAGGAGGAGGAGCCTGGAGAACTGTTGACCGACATCATGTACACACTGGCTGGTGTTGCATGGGCTCAGATCCCCGGACTGACCCGGTAACCTGCATGGCCTAACCGCTGCACTTCCTGTGTCCCTCCGGTAACAGACGTCTCCTCAGTCCAAGAGACCGAGCTGCCAAACTAACTTCTTAACTGGTTTCCTGCTGGAGACTCAAGTCAGACAGAAACATCCGATCTGAAGAGTCAACAAACACAGATTTGTCCAAATGACAAATATCTGGTGATTTGTTTGACTGGGAGCCACCTGCTGGTGTCATGAAGGAATTACAGGATAGACTGTTTATCATCAGGTTGAATCCTCAGTTCACTGATCGTCACCAGAGAGGAGCTGTTTGTTATTATTTACATCTTTATGTTTTACATCTTTAGAATCTTAAAGGACGAGGCTGGTGGTTTTTTATATTTTCATCCATGTCCCTAAAATAAAAGTTTTTATTTTCGGGACATTGACTAAGTTCAGTCAGTGGTTGTTGTTTGTTTGGGTTTTTTTAAGGTCAAGAAAAATATAGAGTATCACCAGACTCGTACACTCAGCATTTCACATTACATTTGATATGAGTTACATTATGATTTCTGTAAATATCCATGTTATACATCATATTAAGTTCTGTTTAATATTTTCCGTTGTGTCTGTTTTCTGTCTGTTGTCATTGTGTGTGTCTGTTGTTGGTCAGTTCACCCAGTAACAGCTGTGTGTTTCAGGATTGTGTTGGGCATCATCACAAAGAAGAATATATTAGAGCATCTGGAGGAGCTCAAGCAGCACGTGGAGCCCCTGGTGACTAGCCCCACCCCCTTCCACATGTGACCCCTCCCTCTTAGGCTCCGCCTCTTGACCGTTTCTCTCTTTCCTGCTGTGGACACTCGGTCTGTGGGCGGGTCCACAGACCAGTTCGACGCCCTCTGACCTTCATCTTCATCACGTTTAGTGAGAACTTTCACCTCCAGAGCCTCTTTCAGACACGTGCTTCATTCATCGCTTTAAATGTACTATTATTATTATTATTATTATTATTATTATTATTATTTCTTTTAGTAGAGGGTTTGAATAATTGAATAAACCAGACATCCATCCATTTTCTACAGCTTATTCAGGCCCATATCGTGTTGAAGGATTAATAAAAGACTAATTATAAAGATAGAGACAAAAACACCATTAATTAAAATAAAATCATACATTAGGTGAGAATTTTTAAGTCTTTTCACAGCTTTGAAAAACTTTAATACTTGAAGCTGTTATAACCATGAAACCAGTTTTAATTTTCCTTTAAATTAATATTAAACACGTCTTTAAAATAGTTAAATTGAACTTGGTGAAAACGTACAGCCCAAATATCGTGTAATACGTTAAACTGAAGCATATAAATCAAATGAGTTCTAAACGTATGACATCATAGTTGACTTGTATAACAGACGAGTTCTTTATTTCATCTCTCAGCTGGATGAGCATGTCGTTCAGACCTGAGCCGGATTTGTTCCCGTGGTCTCTGATCGACCTTCAGCTAAACAGCTGGTGAAGCGTTGGTCTGAAAAGCTCTCAGTAGTTTCCCAGAATGCATCTGTGCAGCTCGTCCCTTCATCTGTCTTATGTCCCTTCATCTGTCTTATGTCCCTTTAAAGCTCGGATGTGTAGAATCCTGATTTCATTCAGTTTTAGACGCTCAGTAGTTTCTCAGCTTCACATCTGTTTGTTTCTCATTTTCCTTTTTCACCACATTTTTTAAATATTGCCCCGTCCTCAGTTTCTGTTTTCATTAACGTCTGCTTTTTTGTTTTTTAAACCCCTCCCCCTCTCGACCCCTGGGTCTCCACAGATTGACGCCATGTGACCCGTCGCCTTAACGACCACTTGGCGAGTAGCTCGCTGTTTCACGACCACGGTTGTGTTTCCATGTAGTGGAGATGTGTAGTGATGTCATTGATTCCCCTAGCGGCGTGGTTGTTGGTGCTAGTCGTGACGTAGCCAGTGGGCTAGTGTGACCCTGATGAGGTCACTGATCCCGTGACCTCACCCGCCGCTTTCCTCTAAGTCAGCAGAGTCGTTTACAGGTCCAAGAAAAGTTAAGCAGGTTTATGTTCTAACAAAAAGGGAAATGGTGACGTTAGGGTTGCAAAGGGGCGGAAAGTTTCCGGTAAATTTCCGGAAACTTTCCACGGGAATATTAAGCTCGGGAATTTGGGGAATTTGGAAAAAAAACCAAACTATGCAAATTAAACTCTGAGCAATAAAAACATCATTAAACTCTATTTAAAAGATGTATGGAACGTTGAGTTCCAACCCTCCACTGGTCATTCTTCCATCACATGCACAGATAACTCCCAGCATGCTTCACTCTACAGCAGGGCTATTGAGGCCTGCTGTAGAGTGAAGGACTAGTCAGGTAAGTTTCCATGATATTACTGGGAAAATATATTAGCATGCTGATTGAGGATTGTTCATCTGTTCATCTAGACTATTTCCATTCATTTATCCATCAATTGTAAAATATGTTTACAGACGATTCCAATTGTTTGGCTAACTATTTATATCTCTGGCATTGCATTAGTGTTTTTTTACAAACTTTTTTCTCATCTTATTCTACAGAACAATGCCACGTGCACTCTCTCATGTGTGGAGACATTTCACCTCATCCAATGTAGAAGGAAAGGCTGTGTACATTTGCAAATACTGTGCAAAGACCTATGTTAAGAATGACACAACGATGCAGAAGCATATAGTCAAGTGCCCAAAGTTTCCTCAGGGCTCAAATCAGCCTATGACAAAACAAAATGTTTATATTTATGTCTGTATATGACAAGGTAAATACAGTTAGTATAAATTACCCACAACATTTCCCGTTTATTCCCGTTAATTACCGTATATTCCCGTATATTCCCGTTAATTCCCATGGAAAGTTTCCAGCTTTGAATATTCCCGGAATTTTGCAACCCTAGGTGACGTACATCTTTGCTTTATAAAGAAAAGTGGATTCAGCCTCGTGATGTTTGCTAAGACTTTTTTCCGGTTGTTGGAATAAAAGAGTTTTAAACCGGACTTGACCGAAACTGCTGACTTACAGGGAACCCCTCAGCCCCCC
Source organism: Limanda limanda (assembly GCF_963576545.1). NCBI lineage: Eukaryota > Metazoa > Chordata > Actinopteri > Pleuronectiformes > Pleuronectidae > Limanda > Limanda limanda. The sequence continues at coordinate 846,470 of NC_083657.1, forward strand.
CCCCCCCCCGACCCTTCACCCCTAACCCTTTCTGATCTGCACCCGGAGTCCGGTCCTTGAGATGTTCGGTTCCTCCTGCTGCTCAGGCGCTCTGATCTCAGTCCGATCCGCTTCTCTCCCTCAGACCTGGGTTCAAATGTTTGTTTCTGCTGGGTTCTGGTCCTGGTGCAGTTTCAATCCACGACGTGTGTCGGACTAGAACAAAGCTCATGAAGTGTTTGGACCCAGATCTGCTTCTAACAGCTTCCTTCAGCTTCCTGAACCCTTCAGCTGTTTCTCTCCACATGAACTCATTCACAACTGTGTGATGTTAGAAGAAGATGTGAAATCATCCTGTGCTCCTGGATCACAGAGTGTTAGATGTTCTCTGAGCTTTAGTGACTTTAACCTTAAAGGAGATGAAGAGGAAGTAGTTCCGTCCCACGAGTCACAAACCTTGTCCCGTCACAGCTCCCTCTGCTGGTCGGACACTGGCAACACAATAGGAGTAAAAGTGAATTTGCGTAAAACAATCAAATTTGTGTTTAAACTTTACCCTTTTCCCTTGTGATTCTTTTATATTTAGATACTTTTCAGCCGTTGAACACATCCATCTTCAGCTCGGTGGGACGTGTCTCCTCCTCTTCTTCTTCTCCCTCTTTCCCTCTGAGGTTCTAACTTCTCACCACATCCTGTTCTCCGAGTTTCTCCCCTGTAGGATCCAGTTCTCCTTCTTCTCACCAGCCTCTCTTTTGGACTGACAACATTAAACCAGCAGGGGGCAGTGTTGTTTCTGACCTGCCTCCTCTTCTCCCTCTGCTTGCTCACTTCCTCCTCAGGGATTCGTGTTTTTGTCGGCTTCAGACATTTTACGATTTTATTGATTTATAACCAACAAACCAAATCAAACTCAAATCACGTTCTCCTCGGTCTGCCGACAAAAACATGACGTTGTTTTCTCTCTCATTAAAAACCACGTCCGTCTCCTCACTGACCTATTTCCTGTTTCCTGTTTCCTGTTTCTCCTCTCCTCTGCCCCCCCCCCCCCTACAGGCGGCTGCTTGGTATCGTCACAAAAAAAGATATCCTTCGTCACATGGCGCAAATGGCAAACCAAGATCCCGAGTCCATTATGTTCAACTGATCTGCTCCTTCCAGGACGGGGACGACAAGCAGGAGGAGGAGGAGCAGGAGGAGCAGGAGGAGGAGGAGCAGGAGGAGGAGGAGGAGGAGGTGCGTCTCCTGGACGACTCCAGTCTCTGACATTAGATCTTTTTGTTTTAAACCCTGAACCTCGCGGACGGACGGAGACTTTTGCTCAGCGGAGAGAAAAGACTTGTTATCGTTGTGGCTGCTGAGGTCACGAGGAGGTCACGGGTTGAAGACACACACACACACACACACACACACACACACACACACACACGAGGAATGCACTTTTTACACACTTACACAGATACATGGAACATGCATGCTCTCTCTCTCTCTCTCTCCACACACACACACACACACACACACACACACCTGTAAAGTGGACAGCTTCACTCGTCACGTGCCTCACCCCTGTCCTGTCCCCGAGGTGGGCGTCGCCTGGCAAGGAGGTCAAAGGTCAGAATGAACCGCCGATCGGAGGACGCGATGAGCGACCTTGAAAAAACCTCCCAGGCTTCAAAAACTGTCCAACCCCCCCCCCACCACCCCCCCTCCACCCCCCTACCACAGACTCACCCGTCCTCCAGAAGATGTTTACCTGTGAATTCAATGTGTGTGTTAGAATGTGTGCGTTTGTGTCCACTACATTCCAGCCAGGTTACCGTGGTAACAGGACGCTGGGTCTAATTGCGACGGCTTTAACGAGCGTGAGACGCAGAGTCTTTCAACAACTGAAATGTTCCCATTCAGAGGGAAGAGAGTGTGTCTGTGTCGTCTCGTGTGTGTTCATTCAACGTGAACGCGTCCGGCTTCCATTTTGAAATCTGTTACAGGAGAAAATCATCTCAAACTATTCGCTCTCGCTGCGACTTTTCATCCTTTGATCTTCGGCTTTGATCCATTCACTTTTTATGGCTTCAAAACTAAACGGAACTGGACACGTTGTTCGTGGCCCAGGTCCAAGATGGAGACGTGAACTTCAGGCGTCAGACACTCGATGTAGATGAGAAACAGTTGATTAATTAACTAAACTAGAAAATTGTGCTTAAAAGCAAAAACATTTGATACATTTTCTAACAAAACCAAGTCCTTAAATTTAAGTTTTAGGTTAATTAGACTAACATCCAATGAAAGAGACGACATATTAAACCAACCGACAAGAAATCTAACTCTAAACTTCTTAAATGCTCAAACAATAGACAAAGATCAAACCTGTTCTTCCCACTTTGAATCCAAACTGCTACTGTTTCTATGGTTCGTCTTTATTCTCAAAATGCAAAATCTTATTCATTTGTAAATTTCAAATGTAATCTCCTTTGATTAGTTTACTCTCAAAATGGAAAACGTTCTTTTCCTCCACTCATTTTTTTTTGTCCGACCTCACCACTCTTCTGTATATTAACGAACAGCCACATTCAAAATTACTCAATGATTATTTAATACAGAAATTCTTTAAATTCCTGTCATATCCCATGAAGATCAAAGGAAGATGTGGCTGCTCGCTGCCTGTGATCTCGCTCAGTCATGTGGCTTCATTTAACGTTTTCCAGCCTCTTCACACTTTATTCTGAAAAGCTGAACAAACACCTGCTGCTCCCACTAATTGTCCTCAGAGCATGTTGTGACCCTTCAAAATAAAAGCGCTGAAGAGGGGAAGGCACCTGAGCTGTCGAGTGGATCCGTGAACCAGTGGTGTCGCCTAACGTCGTGTTTCATACTGATCTCAATGCTTTTTCCTTTATTTTAATTTATGGCTAGTGTCGATAGAGTTGTGCATTATTATCAAGAATTTTATGTATGATTACATTGATTGTTTGATTGTACATTTAAAAGAAAATATGTAAAGATTAAAATTTTGTTTTAAATTAAAAGGTGAAAAAAGATGAGTTTGTCGTGTGCGATCTTTAAACTTTCTCCACGTGTTTTAACCTAATAACCTCGATATTTTTTTTTAAACTGAACCTAGTGGTCGTTTGACGAACTTCAACCGGAGGAACTGAGACCCGATGTTTAGTAAAACAGACAAAGTATGTTCCTCAGTTTTTTATTGAGTAGCGTTGGACAGACAAGTCGTCCTCACTGATGACATCACACCAAACATGACACATCACATTTATCATTCTCTTCATATCGTTAACATTTGCTACATTTGTCCGTGTTTTTTTTTTAGCTCAATGTAACATTTTATTTTCTTCGTACAAGCTTTCCGGACTAATGTGTCCATCACCGTAGAAACAAGATCTCATTGGCTCTTTACTTTGGCGTCTGTGCGAGTCACGTGTGACGACTTCCTGCGACACGTTTATCTGGAGGCGAAGTACGGCCTGATCTTCATGCTGATGGCCTTCAGTGAATACCAGCTCCCCTTCCAGTTCATCCACACCATGCCGTCGTCTGTGCCGTGCTTGGCCATTCCTGTGGTGTAGGCTCCACCGATGTAGTACCGGCCGTTGGGATTGGCCGAGTGGCAGCGGTTGTACCACCACCCGCCTCCGTCCTCCCTGGAGCACTGCTTGGACGGATCCCCGGGAATCCTGGTTCACACCAACCGGACCCGGAGGTTAGGTTACTGACGTTTACAGATCAGTTAACAATGAGAAATGAGGCGGCCATGTTGGTTGTAGTCCCACTCACCAGTTGTCGTTGTCTCTGTCGTACGTGCTGAACATCATCCCGTTGTGTATGGTCATTGTGCGGTTTTCACCAAACAGCTGCAGGGAACCTTCCAGGAAACAGTTGCCGGCGTTTCCAGAGTAACCGTCAACTGCCATCACGTAGTTGGACGTCTCTGATTGGATGGTGAACTGGCGGTACTGGGCGTGGACCTGAATTCAATCCAAAGAGTTGGAATGTAATTCTTCAAACTACGTGAATGTGATGTTTTTTATCAATAACAAAGATTCTGACGGAACCTTTGTTTCTTTATGATTTTAAAACCAAGTGTTAAATAATAAACGACAGGAAACATGTCCTTCGTCTCTGGAGCTGAAGCTCAGACGTTCGGTTGGTGATGGACGCACCTTGTCTCCGGTCCAGTCCTGCATCTCGATGAGGACCTCCGTCGGGCCCGTCTTGGTCAGCTGACTGATGCGGTCGTTTCCGAGCCAGAATTCACCTGAAACAGGACAAACACATGGATGAGCTGAGTCATGATTAGGGTTGCAAACTTTCCATGGGAAGTTAAGCTGGGGAATTTTGAAAAAAAAAAACAACTCCCAGCATGCTTCACTCTACAGCAGGGCTACTGAGGCCTGCTGTAGAGTGAAGGACTAGTCAGGTAAGTTTCCATGATATTACTGGGGAAATATATTATCATGCTGATTGAGGATTGTTCATCTGTTCATCTAGACTATTTCCATTCATTTATCCATCAATTGTAAAATATGTTTACAGACGATTCCAATAGTTTGGCTAACTATTTATATCTCTGGCATTGCATTAGTGTTTTTTTACAAACTTTGTTCTCATCTTATTCTACAGAACAATGCCACGTGCACTCTCTCATGTGTGGAGACATTTCACCCCATCCAATGTAGAAGGAAAGGCTGTGTACATTTGCAAATACTGTGCAAAGACCTATGTTAAGAATGACACAACGATGCAGAAGCATATAGTCAAGTGCCCAAAGTTTCCTCAGGGCTCAAATCAGCCTATGACACAACAAAATGTTTATATTTATGTCTGTATATGACAAGGTAAATACAGTTAGTATAAATTACCCACAACATTTCCAGTTTATTCCCGTTAATTCCCGTTAATTCCCGTTAATTCCCGTTAATTCCCATGGAAAGTTTCCACCTTTGAATATTCCCGGAATTTTGCAACACTAGTGAAGCTACATCGAGACGTCTCCGGTGATAGAACGGTTCTTGGTCTCTTACCCGGAGTCTCGCAGTGACCTTTCCCGACATCGAAGGCCGTGTTTCCGAATCCGCGGCGATACTCGTCCCAGCGTCGGCCGAAGTCGACGCTGCCGTCGAGCCTGCTCTGGACCAGGAGCCAACCTGGAGGAACGAAGAGAGACAGAACCGTGAGGTTTAGAGAGAGTAGGAGAAGTTCAGTGTCGCAGGAGTTTGAGGAGATGGATGTTCTCACCTCCTCTCTGGGTGGTCTGGTCACAGAAGACCTTGTAGGGGGGGAAGAAGGCGTCGGGCTGGATCAGGTACATCTGAGAGTCTCGTCCTCCACGACGGAAGATGTCCTCACACTCTTTACCTGAGCAGCATAGAAATATTATTCATAACTTAACCCATCGCAGACATTTACAATTACAGACAGTTCCTGATCTCCAGAGGATGAACCCTTACCAGACACCACAGGTATGGGACACTTGGTCTTGCAGGGCTCTACACACAACTCCCTCTGGGTCTGGATGGCTTTCTCCAGTTTCTGGATTTTCAGCCGGACCTTGTCGAGGACGCCCTGCGCCACACAACACAACACAACACAACACAACACGTTCAGTCCCAGGGTCGTGCCTGTTGTCGACTCGAGAGAGTGCGTTTGTTTCTTCTACACACGACTGGATGGACGTACCTGCAGGACTCGGATGTTGGAGGGAAACACCGTGTCCACCGTCTCCTTGATGTAGGCGTGTTGGTCCTCCACCCGGTCCGTGTACTCCCCCACCACCCGGCTGTTGTCTGAGAGCAGAGAACACACACTTCACACACTTCACACACTGAACTGGAGCTTTGTGTATTTACTTTACAGTTTGAGTGAAGCCTCCAAATTACAGCCTGTGGTTTAAACGCTTATCAATCAATCAATCAATCAAATTTTCTTCACAAATCACAATTTGTCTCATAGAGCTGATTTATAGAGATGTTCACATTTTTCTATTGCTGTTCTGGGTAATTTTCTCTTTCAAAAATGTGAAAAAAAAGTGAAAAATAAAGATATTTCAAACATGAAATCATTCCTATGTGGTCCTAAATATAATACTAAATATAATACAAGTGATTATTCTTAACCATAATGACGAAAATGGCATAAAAACCCATTGATTAGAATATGGGTGATTTTTGACCCACTTATGGGAGAGTGTAGGGTCCAGTCCCTCGTGCATCTAAGGGTTAACATGGTGAGACTCTGTCCCTCAACAAGAGTCAGGACAAACTATGAATATTCCACATATGTAAAATTACAGTATGTGTATTCTTATGTCATGAAGTTGTTAAAAATGCATTTGACCCCTTCGCACATCATAGATCAACATGTTCACAGTAGATTCATTCACTTTTTCAATTGACAGTTATAAGATTTTGTAAATGAAACTGTATAAAGTAAGATTTGACTTTTGATCCTGTCTCTAGTTTGCTTCAGTGTGAGAAGTCGGGTCCATGATGGATTCCCCAGGTTCTCGTCTCTTCTCACCGTTCACGACCCTCTGTCTCTCCCTCAGGGACGAGGACATGCTGGAGACATAGTTGTAGATGGTGTTGGAGGATCTGGACAACTCGTCCACGAGAGGCTTCAGCTCGTTGATGCCCTGTGAACAGGATGGAGAAGATGAAACCACAGAGAGCAGCCCGAGTGGACCAGTGGAGGTAGATCTTTACCATCTTGACGTTTCTCTCTTGCTTCAGCAGCGTCGTCTTCAGCTCGCAGCCAGTGGGACACAACACCCCCTGGTGGACAAAAACAGAAGTTCAACACCTCGTGTCCAGGTGTCAATCATGTTGGGTTAATAATTACTGTGATCGTTTTGCGGTTGTGCTTTTATTTGAATAAAATCCTTCCACGGTCACGTCAACATGTTGAACTATGACACGAAATATAGAGTTTTTAAATAAATCAATAACATAAAAACTAAGGATCTGAATATAAAGGTGTCAAAGGTTGAGTTCTTGATTTTCCCTCGTGGATATGAATCAGTTTTTTAGTCCCTGCAGTGAACAGAATCCAACATGGCGCCGGGGGGTGCGTAGTCGTACCATGTCCTCGGCGGCGTGGGTACATCCCCCGGCGTCCGGCTGCGGCTCCTTCTCCTGATGCTGGGCTCGTCCCACGGGCGCCGGCGTCGGGCGGCCGCGGTACCTGAGTTACACACAGACTCAGCGTTATGCCATTTTCATCCTATATGAAATAACTCATAATAATCTCATTTTTCACTGCCCCCTAGTGGCCAACTGCTGTTTACGTCATCCAATTTTATTATATTTACATACAGTCTCTATAAGCAGTAATTGATGAAGTTTTATATAGTAGTATATATCGCTGCTAGTTGTATAACTTCACGCCACTTTTGGTTGGTGGGTGGGAACGTACCTGCCGCCGCCGCTGATAGGGGGGGGGTTATATCGGTTGCTGGTGTACACATCCCTGCCCCTCGTAAGTGGGCGGTGACCACGAGCGTTTACTCCCTGAGGGACGAGACAGAGACATGAATAACTAGAAACTCAAACTATACATAAAACACGTGATCCAGCAGAGTTTGTACGTACGCTTCCGTTCTCGGCCGGCGAGATGGTGGCGTCCTGTGGGAGACAGAAGACAAAGGTTCTGTTGAATCTCTGAGGTTTGATGAACGTTTCCCAGATGTTCAGCCTGATGTTTTATTAGAGAACTGAACTCACCAAGTCATACTCGTCAAACTCCAGGTCGTCCTGAGCCCGGCTCGCTGCCAGGCACAGGCTCAGCAGCAGCAGCGTCTTCATCACTGTCCTAAAGGTCCTCTGATCAAACTGTCCCTGGGACCTGATGTCCCCTGGGTTTTATCCTCTTCTCTCCGGTGGACGTCCCACTTGTGGATCATCTGAGGTCAGTGACTGAGTCACAGACTCGCCAGGAACAAAAGGGCAAAAGGACGAACATGCTTCCTGATAACTCACAGTTTACTGAACATAACATTCAAGCACTTTGAGCGTTTGGTTTCATCCAGAGTTACAACTTCACCACTTTGCTGTTTCTTATTTTTTAGACCAAGTCAAATTCAATGTAGTCAAAGGAGGTAACATTTTTAAATTAGAATTTAATTCCTGCTTGTGTCTCCAACACGTCCTGACTCACATCATATGTGATATGTGTTAATATAAACCATATTGATATTATATATAATTTTATACAATAATGTTGTCTTTTGCACACTCTGTCTACATATTCTTACACTCATAGTATATTATATTATCTATTGTATAGTCAAATACTTATATTTATACCTTTACTATATATCATATATTATATCATACTCTGTATATTCTTTGTATATATAAGTCTATATACACATATTTATACACGTGTACATGTTATAATTATTATTATTATATTACTATTACTATTATTATTATATATAATGTTGCTGCCATTATTACTATATACTGCTTTTATATTGGTAAAATTACTATCATATATAAATATATATTATGTTATATTATATACTATATATACTGTACTATTTTTTCTTTTCTACCTCAATATTTTGTATTTTATTCTATTGTATTGTATTTTATTGTATTCAAATATACCGGCTGCTATGACGACTTAATTTGAATGTTTTATTTAATTTTTGGATGAATAAAGTAATCTATCTATCTATCTATCTATCTATCTATCTATCTATCTATCTATCTATCTATCTATCTATCTATCTATCTATCTATCTATCTGTCTGTCTGTCTGTCTGTCTGTCTGTCTGTCTGTCTGTCTGTCTGTCTGTCTGTCTGTCTGTCTTTCTGTCTGTCTGTCTGTCTGTCTGTCTGTCTGTCTGTCTGTCTGTCTGTCTGTCTGTCTGTCTGTCTGTCTGTCTGTCTGTCTGTCTGTCTCTCTGTCTGTCTGTCTGTCTGTCTGTCTGTCTGTCTGTCTGTCTGTCTGTCTGTCTGTCTGTCTGTCTGTCTGTCTGTCTGTCTGTCTGTCTGTCTGTCTGTCTGTCTGTCTGTCTGTCTGTCTGTCTGTCTGTCTGTCTGTCTGTCTGTCTGTCTGTCTGTCTGTCTGTCTGTCTGTCTGTCTGTCTGTCTGTCTATCTATCTATCTATCTGTCTGTCTGTCTATCTATCTATCTGTCTATCTATCTATCTATCTATCTATCTATCTATCTATCTATGAAAACTTCATCACTGACAGTATCTGAAAATCGTCTGTATGTGTTTAATAACTGAAGCTTCCACTATTCACACATCTCCATCTTTCTATATACAGATATCTGGGAGAGAGAAGCCTTTTACAGTTTATATTTATATGAATTATATATATATATGATGACAGTAAAGTCCTGAGTTTTGAACATATAAACTTGAGGCTAAATGGTTTGAACCCAAAGTGGATCAGAAAGACTTGTTTGTATTGTGCGTTTGTTTGACATCGGGAGTCACTTCTGGGAAGGTAGAGTCCAGAAGGTGGAGTTACGAAATCACAGGCAACACACACACACACACACACACACACACACACACACACACACACACACACACACACACACACACACGATCAGCACTAACATTTAAACAGTTCTAACCCCATTTGAACAAAGTAGGTTTATAGTGAAGTGTCACCTTCTCGTTGTGTTAAACTTTCATTAACAAACTTGTTTCAGTAACAAACTTTTCTGGTTTGACTTGTGACACAAATATTTTCTATCTGTTAACATTTAAAAAAATCAATATGTGTAAACAGAGTACTGGTCAAAGGTTTTAGAACCCCCCCCCCCCTTCCACACACACACACACACACACCCACACACATTTATAACCTGAAGTGGTACAAAGTTGAGCTTGGACCTGATTTCATATAAATCATAAACTTTTTCCTGCAGCAACTAAATGTGAAGTCCTGGGTTTGAGGTTTCAGACGATTTCTACTGTAAAAAATGTACTTGAGCCAAATATTCATACATCGATTATTCATTTTGTTTCACACATTCATCTTTGGTTTTGTGACACAAACTTTCACCATCACAGTCCAATGTTCTGCAAATGTTTATTTATATATTGAAGTGATAATTATAACTCTACAGATCTTAGAAGCTGGATACGCCACAAGTGAAACATCCAAGCCAAGAAAATGAACCTATAGAAGCTGTGTTTATATATAATCTACCTTTCATGTGACCAGGGAACCTGATTGGAAGACAGAGTTCAGACTAACTTGGAACAAACAAAAGGGAAAGAAGCCGAACACGAGCTGTAGAGCCACTTGAAGTCGTCTGCAAAGAAAGAAAAACAGTTTGAATTTCAATAGAAAGACCATCAGCGACGTTATAGAAAGACGAGTGTTCGTAGAATCCATTACATCCGTAGTTCATCCTCAGGCAGGTCTCGCTGGGATTACTGGTGTCGTGGTGGTTAAACCAGTTGTCGTAGTCAAACCTGGAGCCGTCAGTCCACAGCCAGTAACCGGGCTGGAAACACACAAATATATACACACAAATACATTGTTTGGCTGCAGGATTTCGATATAAAAGTATAAATCCTCCCTCAGGACGTATCTCATCGCCAAAAGTAGATAGATAGATAGATACATAGATAGATAGATAGAGTAATTTATTCACCCCCGAAGGGAAATTAAGTTGTGATCTATCTAAGTTCATCATGTCAGGTGATGTGATATATACAGACAATCTGTGTATGTGTAATCAAAGCGTTTCCATACCAGTACGGGAGCCACGCCCCCGATCCAGGTGTGAGGGAAGTTGTGGGTGTGTCCTCGGGTCAGAGACATGATGAAGTGGTTCTCCTCGGGGCTGTGGATCGACGCCAGGTTGGCTCCTTCAAACTGACAGTAGATCTGGAGGGAACACGAGAAGAAGTCTAGGGTGTGAACAGTGCGACCTCCAGGGGGCGCTAGACGTTTCTACGGCCTCCTCTCGTCCTCACCTCAGCCTCAGCCCACATCTTGGAGGTGTTGATGAAGATGAAACAGCGCTCTGTGTACTGGCTCCAGCCGGGGGGGCAGGAGAACCCGGTGCCTGAGGAAACAGCAGCACATTCAATCAAATGTTAAGTAGGATCCACATTTAGATTCAGGTTTGTATTTGATAGATTTGATTATTGAATCAATGAGTTCTGCTCTCAAACACCGAACTAAAGACGGGGACTAAAGACCTAATATCTATAATCTATTAAACATTTACCTCAACTGGTGTGAAATGACAAACTCAACATCACAGTATTAAGATCATTTCCTTTAGTAAAAGCAGTAATTCATAATAAAATCATTCCAGTAGAAGTTGAAGTCCTGAATTTATCATTGAACTGAAACACAGAGTTTGGAATTTACAGTTTGTGTTTATTGAGCTAAATCCTGAACTTTTTTTTTTTTTCATTTTGGAATATTTTTTTTTCTAAATATTTTCCCAATGCAAGAGAACATGCATACAGAGCACTCTACATTAAATATTACAGAAAATTACATAAAAAAAAAAAAAATACACACATAGATGAAATAAAACTAATTAAATAAATAAAGTAAATAATTCCCCTCACCCAAAGAGAAAAAAAAAAAAAAAAAAATGGTCACATCACAGAGAAATACCGCAACACAGTACATAATGTCATTCAAATCCTGAACTTTAAGGTAAATGAAACTGTTCCTCTGAAGTGTAATCACCAGAACCAGAGCTCTATGTGTTCATCTCACCACACTGAGCAGGCTCCATCCCCGGGCCCGTCTGCGTGCTGGGGATCTCCACGCCGGTGATGACGTTCACACACCAGCAGTATCCGGTGGAAACCCAGCACTGCAGCGGGAGGAAGTTCCCCATGGCGTCGCACTGGGGGCAGAAGGAGCCGGTGGCGCCGGAGCACAGCAGCACCTCGTACTCACAGAGGCCCGAGGACTTGCCCGCCGGGGCGGTGGCGTTCAGCGGGACGGATCGAGCCGGGGTCAAAAGGTGACAGAGGGTGAGACACACACTGAGCACCTTCATCCTGCTGGTGAGGAAGACGAGGGTGAGGACGAAGAGGGAGTCTGGGCTTTTAATGAAACAAGAGATCTGAAAAACCTGTCACATTAAAAGCAGTAAAACAAAGAAATATTCAGATTAGGTGCAGTCAAAGAGTACACGTCGTATTAATAATATAGAATATATAGAAAGAGTGTAGAAAACCAGAGTATGAAGGACACTGGTTCTGTTGTGGTTTGAAATCATCTCTAGAAGGTAAATCAGGTAAATTGACAGTTTAACTTTATGTTCACTGAAATAACTGATGAAAGTCACTTCAATCTAATTAAATTATGTTTTGTTTGATTATAATAAAATCACAATACAATCTCTGCTTCGAGAAAAATATCTGAAGGATTGAAATAGATCATTTAAATAGATCGATACCGCACCTGATATTAATAAGGACTCACCAAGGAGCAGCTGTGGGAAGTCTTCTCCTGCGCTGACCCGGTTCATCACCTCCTGTATTTATCCTGAATCAGCGGACGAGTGTAATCACGATAAGTTTTAGTTTACATCGTTTTCTCCTCTTTGTTCACGGCGTCTCTTTGTCCCGTTTCCCAGAAGATCCGTTTGTTTCCAGGTTTCCTGTAACTTTAGCATCAAAAGAAATATGGAAAAGACAGAAATTTGCTGTAATCTGATCTAAAGTGACTTGTATTTTACAGCCGTGTTTTGTGCTGATCTGGGTTACAGACGCTTTGATTACTGACACTGTCTGGATCATATGTTAATATCCACAACAACACCAGCTGGAAAACGACTTCATCTTATTTAAAACTTCACAAATTCGGTTTCTCCAGGACAGAATCTCTTGTGTCCATCGAGATAAAATGTTGTGATAAAAGCGTCTTGCATCAGAATTTGATTTCATGCACTTTAACGTCCTGTTTTGTGACCAACACTGATTTAAACAACAGGTTCAACAGCTGAGCTGAAGTTCACTCGTACGTCAGAGATGATTTCACTGATTTCTGGTCCAGACTCTCCAGTTAGTTCATTTGAGGTCAGAGCGAATCTGAAACACTGACACACTCAGATAAATGATAAATGGTCGTTTGAGTTCCAGGTCTCTGTTTGAAATCGTTCATCGTGGTCTGAGTGTTTTCATGATTCTGTTTTGCATCAGTGACGCAACGGAGGAAACGTTTCATCTTCTTTCTCCTTCACTTCTACTCTCATTCCAAAAGAAAATCTGAGAAGCTGTTCATCAAACGAGTCTTTCTGACGAGGACAAAGAGGAAGTCCAGTCAGACGCAGCAGAAGTATAACGTAACACAAAGAGCGTTTACAAGTATAGATCATTTATTATTTGTTTGTTTTCAAAAGCTGTTAAACATGTCACGCTCAGTTAATATTCATGCTCACTACCTCTTTTCACCCGAGATTCTCACTTCCTCTGGAAACCGTCAGAAAGAATCAGGCTCAACTCTCGTCTCTGTCAGATTGAATTCTTTCATCGCAGCGGAACAGTGAAGGTAAGACAAACCCACGCTGGACTCCGAGAACAGGAGGTGAAACTTAGTCAAGCTTTTTACTGCAGAACTCAGACTTTCCTCATCGATGTTGAGATTTCGTGGATGTGCTCGGTGTCACTTCTGCTTCTGAGGTTTCTTCAGGTTTCTATGTATACAGTATATATATGTTTACTTCTTACTGAGGACCATAAAATCACTGAATGTTCCAGCTCTTTAAAACAGAATCACTTTAATGTCTGTGGTGACTTTAGGACAAATGGTGAATAGTTAACAGATGAACACCAGGTAGCTTCAGATATTTCAGCTTCTTTCCGGTTCACTAACTGGAAGAGTTACACAGAAACAATCTGTTGAAGTCTCAATGAAAGGTTGACGACTTCCTCTTTTATCAAATTCCGGTTCCTCAGCCTCCCCTCTCTTTCTTCAGCATTGGACAGAAGATGATCCTCCTCCTCTTCCTCTTCCTGTGCGAGGGTCAAAGTTCAAACCCCGAGAGGCCATCCTGCCAGAGCTGTGACCTCCAGCTCTCCTGTGACTGCACCCGGGCCGGATTCACCCACGTTCCCATAGTAACAGACCGTGCTCTTACTCTGGACCTGTCCTTTAACAACATCACCATGGTGACCGATGACGACCTGACGGGCCACGTGCGACTGACGGCCCTGAGTCTCCATGGTAACGCCACCAGATTCAAACCGTACTCTGCGGAGTGATCTCTTTTTTGTCGATACCAACATTAGAAGATCACGTAATATAAAGTCTATACTCCTGGTCAATGATTCCTCAGGTGTTTGTATCGAACCATCAAGATAAAGATCGGATGGATCGGTTGTTCTCTACTTCCTGTTACCGCAGGAAACCGGGTAGCTGCGATCCACCCGGCGGCGTTCGACTCTCTCTGGAGTTTGGAGGAACTCGACCTCTCCAACAATCAGCTGACGTCACTCAACCCCGAGTGGTTCCAGCAGCTGGGGGCGCTGCTGCAGCTCAACCTGCTCCACAACCCGTACAGGTGAGGGAGGAGGAGCCTCACGCGTCTCAGCTTCTGTCCACTTCCTGGTTGCTTGGTGATGCAGTGTCCTGTGGTCTCCATCCAGGTGCGTGGGTTCCAGTCCCGAGTTCCACGGGCTGGTGCGGCTGAGGAGGCTGGCGTTCGGAGGTCCGGTTCTGGAGGAGATAAAGATGGCCGCCCTGTCAGGTGTCACCGAGCTGGAGACGCTGACGGTTCACGCCAACAACCTGAGCAGGTTCACGTCACCTCTCCATTGGTCTGGGGGTTGATTCAGAAGTAGAATGAGGCAGAAACTCACTGGACAGATTCAGAGTCGGAGAAGAACTCATCAAATGATGGTTCAGATCCAGGAATTTATTTATCTCCTTTTACATGTTCCTTGATTTCTCGGGGAATAATTCTTGTTGAAAATAGAGAGGACTGATATCAATGAGTGTGTTTGATTCGATCCAAATCTAGCAAATTGAAATGTTATTTCACAACTTAGCAACGTTTTAGTTTCCAGTTTTTATCTTTTATTTGCTGCATTTTATCAACTTTTACTACATAGGACTGATTTCTTGTTCTTAATGTTCTGGTCCTGATGAAAAACACCGAATTAAGTTATTATCTCTGAATTATTTTCCATTAATAAGACTAAAGAGGCCACAGAAACACGGTCGAATCACTTTGAGAGTCTGAACCTTTCAGATTGTATTAAAGAAAGAACTCATCCATAACACACAACAATTAATTGAAGATGTTTCAGTTATAATTATCACATTAACACTTCATCAAGTTTTTCTATTTACGACTGCAGACTGAATTCCTCTTTATGTCCATGGAAGAAAGAAAAAAGCTGTAACTTGTCCTGAAATTAAGTTTGATTAATTTATATTTCAGATGAATCCACATTTGATGCTCTGTGTCCGTTCTGTGCTTTTTTCTTGATTTGTTGATGACAGATTCATGATTTATGAGGAGTTTGAGGTAAAGACAGTTTCCTTCTCCTCTGCAGGTACGAGTCCGGGGCTCTTGCAGGCGTTTGGCCGCTGGGTCTGGTCACTCTGAGCCTCCATGGAGCCTTTATGACCAACGTGGCGTTGGCCTCGGCCGTGCTCGCCGACGTGTCGTACCCGGAGACGCCCATCGTGCTGGAGGACCTCCATCTGAGCGGGAATGAGTCCGTTCAGCCGCTCAGGGCGGCGGCCAGGAGGAGGGTCAGGTGGGTGGGGCCACGGTCTGAGGAGAAGATTCTCAACACACACTATGTTGAAAGCCGTAAATCGACTGCTCTCTCTCCTCTGGCGTCACCGCTCAGGTACATGACCTTCCGGAACCTTTCCATTTCCGATAAGGCCATCATCGGCGTGCTGGAGACTTTAGACGGCGTGCCGATCACCTTCTTGTCTCTGGACGGCGTCACGCTGACCGGCACAGGCAGGTGGGAAACCAGGCAGCTCAGCAGGTCTCCTGGACCAAAGTGTTCAGCTTTAATGTAAAGATGTATTTAGAAAAGTGTTGATATGGTTTTTATTCTCACAAAAAAAAACGAACTTTAGTTTTAGAAACTTGTTAATTATTTTAAGCTTTGTATGAACGATAAAAAGGTTTGAACTGTAATGTTTCTCTCTCTCTCTGCCGGCGTCAGGTGGGAACCAGCGAACTGGACCGATTCCTCCAGCATGGACGAGCTGTTTGCACGAGACGTTGTGGTTCTGGATGTCTTCCTGTTTGTCTCGTTCCTGCAACTGAAGTTTCTGCTGCAGTACCCGAGGAAGGTGTCCGTCATAAACTCCAGGGTAGAGACGTGTGGTTTTCATAAAGACTGTCTATGTTGAGATGAACCTGCTCGTTACTTTGTTCCATCTGAACACCGGGCTTCATTCTGAGGTTTGACCTTCACCCTCAGATGTTTGTGATTCCCTGCGCCACCACCGCCCTCCTGTCGAACCTGCAGTACCTGGACCTGACTGACAACCTGCTGACCGACATGACTCTGGTCCAGACGCTGTGCGACGGGAACGGGACGCTGAAGGACCTCCACGTTTTAAACATCAGCGGAAATGCTCTTACGGTGCTTTCACGAAACTTAAAGAGATAATTTAAGCATATGTGGCGTCTTGTTTGAACTTAACCCGTCATGCTTCCCCACGCCGAGTTCTTCAAATGACCTCTGTGCCCTCTGCTCAGTGTTTGTCTACGTTGAGTCGCCTGGTGATGAAGCTCCACAAACTGACCCACCTGGACATCAGCAGGACCCGCTACAGCTCCATGCCCAGGGCCTGCTCCTGGCCCTCCACCCTGCGATACCTCAACATCTCTGGGGCTAAACTCACCACCACCACCCCTTGTCTGCCCACGACTCTGGAGGTACTGAGCGGGTGTAGCAGACGGGGCAGCATCCAAATGAAAACCTGTGTAACTTGTCGTGTGTCGTGTCCAGGTGTTGGATCTGAGTAACAACGATCTCCAAGGCTTCGCTGTGGCCCTGCCTGTCCTGAGAGAGCTCTACCTTTCAGGGAACAAGTTTCTGAGGCTGCCCCCTGGAGGCTGGTTCCCCAACCTCCAAACCCTGACAGTGCAGGTAGAGAACTATCACATCTCGTATCTCTGCTTCCAGCCGTCTTTGTCGTGACCTCTCGGTTCTTCCACAGTCGAACACCTTGAACATGTTCCTGCGCTCGGACCTCCAGTCGTACCGACGGCTCCAGAACCTCCAGGCCGGTCGGAACAAGTTCGTCTGCACCTGTGACTTCGTGGCCTTCTTCCAGTCGAGCATTAAAGGGGATGAAGATGTGCGTTTAACAGACGGAGCGGAGAGCTACGTCTGCGACTCTCCTTTCTACCTGCAGGGGGAACCGGTGGGTCAGGTTTATCTCTCCATTGTCATGTGCCATCGGGTTTTGTTCGTGTCCCTGAGCTGCGGTGTAGCGTTGTTCGTAGGGATCCTGATCTGCTTCCTGCTGTGGCGCCTCCACGCCCTCTGGTACCTCAGGATGATGTGGGCGTGGCTTAGGGCCAAGCACAGCTCCCGGCGCCGCCGGCGACTGAGAGATGGAGCCGGATCGGAGGCTCTGCTTTCCTTCGATGCCTTCGTTTCCTACAGTGAGAAAGATGCTGGCTGGGTGGAGACCTTCCTGGTGCCGGAGCTGGAGGAGCCACAGTGAGTTACTTCTTCACGGGTTCATCGCTGCACGGAATCTGGTTCAAATCTAATCCTCTTCCTTCTCGTTTCTCACAGGGAGATCGATGAAGACTTGGAGAATCGCAGAGCCCCTCGGCCGCTGACCCTCTGCCTGCACAAGCGGGACTTCCTTCCTGGACACTGGATTATGGACAACATCATGAGCGCCATTGAGCGCAGCCGGCGGACTGTCTTCATTCTCTCCCAGAACTTCGTCCAGTCCGACTGGTGCCGCTACGAACTGGACTTCTCCCACTTCTGGCTCTTCGATGAGGACGCCAGGGGCGAGCCGGCCATCTTGATCCTGCTGGAGCCGCTGTGCAAGGACAACGTCCCCAAACGCTTCTGCAAACTGCGCAAACTCATGAGCTCCACCACGTACCTGGAGTGGCCTCAGGAGGAGGAGAGGAGGGCGGAGTTCTGGAGGAGCCTCCGCAACGCGTTGAAGGGAGAGGGAGAGGAGGACGAGTGAGAAAGACCAGATTCAAATCAGTCACAGGGAAATGTCAAGAGATTTTTAATACCTTCTTTTAAATACATTTGCAAACATTTTGAAAAAATATGTTTTTCAATTGTCATTAAGAATTATTAAGAGTCAATTGATGGACAAAAACTTTTATCCATTTAAAATCATGTACTGAAACAAAGTGGGTTTGAACATTTGAAGCTACTGTAACTGACACAAAACTCCAAAACTATGAGATAAGTAGTAATAAATTCAAAAAGTGAACATTTGTATTGTTTGATTAAACTGCAGAATGTTCACATCTCTGAACACATTCAAATACTTTGTTGTGGTTCTCTTCAAATATTTAATAAATATAAATTTCCAGCAGCAGAATGAGTTCATGTGGCAGAAAGACGGATAATAAAACCTTTCAAGGATCAATAATTATTCAAAGTGTGTTTTACTATCTTCTACACCGACTGCCACAATAAGTTTAACACTTATCATCAACTTCAGGCACAAAAACAAATAATGAAACAGAGGTTTCAAATAAACGTTCACTTATAAATAAAACGTACATGACATGTAAACAGGTTTCATGTGAACCACAACTGTTTGTAATCAAAGTGCAAAGAGCTGCAGCTTGACGAGAGCCGGTCCAGTGTTTCCAAAGAGCCGAGCCGGAGCTCGTTAAAGCGCCCAAGGAACCAGGGGGGGGTGCAAATAAAAACTTTTAGAAAAACTTATTCATGGCACAAAATAAAGGTTATCTAAAAAAACTAAGAAGAAGCAACGTATTCCAGAAATTCCAAACTAAATGAGACTTAGTTGAAAAATTTGGAAAACTGGATCTTTGCTTAAATACATGATCGGGTCGGCAGCAGCTTTGGGATCATATGCTCCTACGCTCGCAAACCCCGGCCACCAGGGGGCCCTCTACAAGCGTTCAGTCAAAGAATGTGTTACAGAAAAAAAGAAAAATCTGAGTCAGTTCCTTGTCACGCCGACTTTGAAAGTTTGATAGCGGCACTTAAATCCGGACGTCACAGGGGTGTTCCTCAGGGCTCTACTCAAGGCCTAGTGTGAAGGTAATCCCGTGGACTATACCGATGATGATGGGTTGCCAGGCAACCAGGTATCGGAGCCAGTCCAGCAGCTGCCCGTAGAGGACATGTGTCTTGTCCCAGCTGGAAGGAGATGAAGGAGTTAAGGAAAGATCAGTGTTTATTATAAGACAAATGTATTTTCCTTTGGAGTTAGTATTCTATGTCATATAATAATTCCCTCAGTTCCCCAGTCACAGGGACAATAACAAAAAGGATACGGGTTGTTCATCATCCTCTTCATGTCGACCTTCTCGTGGCAGTACGGGCACGTCTGCTTCTTACCCACGATGCACCAGCCGCGGATGCAGAATTCGTGGAATCTGGAGGAGCACGTTAAGGCAGAACATCTAAAATGTGTCTGTTGCTACGACAACTGTTTTCCACGCAGACAAACTGCTGAGCTCCAGGATACATGTGTCCGCAGGAGAGCTGGTAGGTGTCCTCGATAAGCCCCTCCTCCTCCACATCCACCAGGATCCGCTGGCCGCACACCGCACAGATGTCACTGGTCAGGCTCCTGCTGGGCATGCCTCCCTTGTTGTAGTACTGGACACACACACAGTTGTGATGAGCTAACAGTTGCTGATAAGATCTGAAACTTGAGAGCATTTTCAAGAAGAATCTAGTTTTTACCCCGATTGTAGAAGCCATGTAGTCAGAGCAGATCTCAGCAAAGTCTCTGCCCATGACGCCGTAGTAGAGACCATAAAACAGCATGATTACACCCACGTCCATAGAGTCCTCTGCCTTGACCCTACACACACACACAACACAACGTTTGACTGGAATGTGTGTGAATGATGCAACAAACCTCTGGGCTCTCGTTCCTGTTCACGAATCAACAGAACTATGGACGAGAAACATTACAAAGATGGTATTTTTTTAACAGTGTACTGTCACCTGCTGTTCGGCTGAGCAGATTAAAAAAATTAATTCTTCTTAAGTTTCGCCTACTTTAAAAACAGCTTGTCCCATAAGCACAATGAATCATGGGATATGTTTGGCCTACACACAATCTATAAATACGATTTACCTCTCGCAGAGTTATATCTAAAGTTATGTTTTATTGCAGGTTTGAATCTGCACCAGAACTGAAACTGAGCCACTGAGGAGCAGACATAACTTGTTCCCACTGTCAGCACAACAGGAACCCCCCCCCCACAGACACAACACTGCCCTCCTGTGGTCACTGTTCACATGTGAGCACTGACCTGAAGAAGACGTTGAAGCCAAACATGGTGAACATGATGGCCAGGTATCCCAGCACGCCCACCGCGTAACTCAGCTTGTAGATCAACAGGAACCACTTGTACACCATCCTAACAGAAAACAGGTCTGTTTGAATCTCAGCAGCACCAGATTAACTCGAATCAAAGTGACCATCGTGGGGGGAGGAGCCCACAGCATCGAGCGCCGCTCACCTCGGCGTCCTGCAGGACAGCGGCTTGCGAGTGGCTCGGAAGATGACGTAGCTGGTGATGACGGAGAACATGCCCCACATGGACAGGAACCTCCACCAGTACAGTTTGATGGTGAAGTACAGAGGCACCACCCACATCTGGACCAGGGTCACCAGCTGAGGAGGACACGCACATTTAACTCTCCAGATTTACTTATGATCATTTGACTCACTGCCTGTGTGAGTTATCGTTTGTGAGCACGATTGGATCAGCAGCAAACTGGAAGGATGAGGATCAGGAATTATTTCCCACTTTATTCAAACATTGTCACTGATTTCTCAGAGAAATACTTTATAGCAGAGGTCTTCAACAGGGGGTCAGCGACCCCTAGGGGGTCCGCGGAGGTACTGCAGGGGGGTCGCAAAATCTTTGGTTGATTAGACAATTTTTTTTTTTAATTATCATTTTTTTTTTTTTTTTCACGAATTTAAATGTATTTCAATACACATTAACATGCATCCAACATATTGTGAGGCTGATTTGACCCTCTGCCTGACAACCTCCATCCATCCAAGATTAGATAAGTTGTGTGCTACCCATCAGGGTCCGACATCTCACTAATGTGGGAGTATGTGTGCCATCCACAGATGAGGATTCACTGTCTCTTCTACATGTATGTTTAAAATAAAAACATGAATCTGTGAATTGCTTTAATAGCTCAGTGTTGTATGCAAGATGTACAGTGGGTACGGAAAGTATTCAGACCCCTTTAAATATTTCACTCTTTGTTTCATTGCAGCAATTTGCAAAAATCTAAAAAGTTCATTTTATTTCTCATTAATGTACATTCAGCACCCCATCTTGACAGAAAAAAACTGAAATCTAGAAATTTCTGCAAATTTATTAAAAAAGAAAAACTGAAATATCACATGGTCATAAGTATTGGTCAGTTTTTTTCTGTCAGGATGGGGTGCTGAGTGAACATTAATGAGAAATAAAATGAACTTTTTAGATTTTAGCAAATGGCTGCAATGAAACAGAGTGAAAAATGTAAAGGGGTCTGAATACTTTCCGTACCCACTGTGTTTATAAACAGCAGTGGCATGACCACCCTGTACCTTGCACATGTTTAAATTACAAACATGAATATATGAACCCGTGTAATATTTGAATAGCTTAGTATTGAATGCACAATATCAGGGGTAGTTATGTTTATACATGGCACTAGGCCCAGTTTAATATAAAACACAAATTTATACAATATATATAGTAGGGGGTCCCTGCTCCATCTCTCCCCCTGTTTGGGGGTCCTTGGCCTGAACACAGTGAAGACCCCTGGTTTATAGGACTGATATTTACAAGCAGACCCTCAACTCTAATGACCCTTCATATCAATGTAGTTCCATAGTGACGTAACAGCTGTGTCTGGTTTTATGAAGAGGAATAAAATATGATTTATTCCCCAGATGATGTGTGTTACATGCGTGACCCCCCCCCCCAGCCTGCTCACGTTGTAGGAGCGGTGGTGCCGCTGCTTCCACTGCACCAGGACGATCTGAGCCACCACCAGCGTGGCCACGAGGATCAGAACCATCTCGGCGTGCATGGCCTCGTGGCCGCGGTGCTTCACGTGCAGGCGCTCGTGCTGGACCCTGGAACCAGGCAGGAGCACAGAGATGCAAACACTTATTAGTATTAGTATTAGGAACAGATATTTTATAAAAATCCCTTTTGCATTTTCGAGAATAAAGTTGTAATATCAAGAACTGGAAGAATCCACAGTAAAATCTCAAAGTTACAGTGTCAAGAATGAGATTTACCTAGCAGTGTCAAAGAGTAATTTAAAATATTGTGAACTGGGAATGTTGAGTAAAATTACAATATCAACAATAATCTGAGAGAAGAGGGAGAAGATATTTTTAGCATTTTGAGAATAAAGTCGATATTTGAACGTTCTACCAAATAGAAGAATGTCAGGTTTGTTCTCTGCATATTGACTTGAGTTCCTTATTGGGAGTTTATTCTGGACACGTAGAACCAGAGATGGTGGAACCCTGTGAAACACACGTGTACATATACAGATCTATATACAGATCTATAGATCTATAGATAGGGCTCACCTCCAGTTCTCTCTGTGGCTCATCTTCAGCAGTTCGTCCTGGAACAACACAAGCAGTAGCTCGGGTTAGCATAGCGTGCTAACAGCTCAATGACATCAACACAAACACTCACTGCACACATCTGACCTCACGTCTGTGTGTGTCTGTCTGTAACGTCACCGGGAACCCGGAGCAGCTCGAGTTTCAGGTTTACAGCTAGCATGCTAACAGCGCAGCTAGTTAGCATGCTAGCTAGGCACGTCAGCGTTAGCTCGGGTTAACGGTCACTTTAGCTCGTGTAACCAAACACAGTGAACGCAGCGGGTTTATTAACACAGGTGTTCTTACCGGGGGGGGCACAGCCGCCATTGTTAGCTTCTCACCCGCTCCTGCTGTTAGCTACACGGCAGCTAGCAGCTAGCACAGCTGTGACAGCGGCTACGGAGGCCCGGGAGGGTCAGTTACCATCTGCTCCGTAGAACCGCGTTGTTAGACAAGTAGCCGGTGTCCCAGTTAAACTGGTTCACCGGTTCATTTAGAAAATATGTTACAGAAATATCAAGTGTTTATTCTTTATATAATACACAATACCTTTATTTGACACATTTAAAAAAAAGTTCCTCATTGATTGAGCTGCTGAACCTAAAATAAAAATTCCAGCAAATCATTACTTGTTAATTTGGTTTTAATCTGCTTCCTGTTTAAAGAGTTTGGTGAAACTCCATGATCACAGCCGAGACTCGTGATTGGTCCACAGCTCAAGATGGCGGCCGCAGGAAATGGAGACTTGTCGTCCATCTTTATTTACAGTCGGATTTATTCAAAAGAAGTCTGATCATTTGCCACAGAAATTAAGATTGAATAAGAAACCAATATCGTTGGTTTTGAGGTAAAAATGAATCACAAGTCAACAGTGTATTAGAGACCAAAGAAATCACAATTCAACTCCAGTTAGTTCAATCTTTATTTTTTGATGAAGCAAAAACAAGAAAGCAAACAACTGTTAATGCTCTGACAAAATGGAGAAATCCTCCTGAGGCTTCATCAGTTGAGAGATCATCTCGTGGATCTGTCGGGAAAAAATAAACATAAGCAAACAGTCGAGCAAGTTTCAAGCAAATGGACGTTAATGGATCTGAGTTCGCTCAGACATCCAAGGAAGGTTGGGCCGTCATCGGTCTGGTGACCTCTGGTGGAAACTACGAATGGCAGGGAAAGTCGTCATCACTGCGAACATGTACTTTCAAAGAAATCTGTTTCTACTCATACCTATAAATATCCCAAGCTTTCCTCAACCGAGCAGGAATCAGGGAAGTCTCCAGTAGATTTCACCCTGAAATAACACAAGATGACACATTAGTTAAAAAGCATAAAACACAAAGTTTAGTTGTACTTTTAAGAGTTCGCTCAGACATCCAAGGAAGGTTGGGCCGTCATCGGTCTGGTGACCTCTGGTGGAAACTACGAATGGCAGGGAAAGTCGTCATCACTGCGAACATGTACTATCAAAAGATCTGTTTCTACTCGTACCTTTATATATCCCAAGCGTTCCTCAACTGGGAAGAGTAAGGACTCCAGTAGACTTCACCCTGAAATCACATGAGATGACACATTAGTTAAAAAACCCTAAAAACAGAATGATCATATTCTTATTTAGGAGTTCGCTCAGACATCCAAGGAAGGTTGGGCCGTCATCGGTCTGGTGACCTCTGGTGGAAACTACGAATGGCAGGGAAAGTCGTCATCACTGCGAACTGTAAATTGTCTATTCGTATATTACAGTTGAATATATAATCTCATATAATCTGTTTCCACACGTACCATCAATAATCCAAGTTTTCCTCAACCGGGCAGGAATCATGAATGGACTCCAGTAGATTTCACCCTGAAATCACATGAAATAACACATTAGTTAAAAAGCCTAAAACACAAAGATCATATTTTTCTTTTAAGAGTTCGCTCAGACATCCAAGGAAGGTTGGGCCGTCATCGGTCTGGTGACCTCTGGTGGAAACTACGAATGGCAGGGAAAGTCGTCATCACTGCGAACTGTAGATTACAGATAACAATTATTTACGTACCAGACACAGGCTTTGAGCTTCACCCTTGTCGACGTTTTCTTTGACTGACCCAACATCCTCCTGAAAGAGAGAGAGAGATTCAGTTTAGCTCCGATAGCAGAGATGTTACAGGACAAGTTAGATCTTTAGAGTTCGCTCAGACATCCAAGGAAGGTTGGGCCGTCATCGGTCTGGCGACCTCTGGTGGAAACTACGAATGGCAGGGAAAGTCGTCATCACTGCGAACATGTACTATCAAAAGATCTGTTTCTACTCGTACCTTTATATATCCCAAGCGTTCCTCAACTGGGAAGAGAATGGACTCCAGTAGATTTCACCCTGAAATAACACGAGATGACACATTAGTAAAAAAGCCTAAAACACAAAGATCATATTATTTTTTAAGAGTTCGCTCAGACATCCAAGGAAGGTTGGGCCGTCATCGGTCAGGTGACCTCTGGTGGAAACTACGAATGGCAGGGAAAGTCGTCATCACTGCGAACTCTAAGAGAACATGTTTATTATAACAATTATTTACGTACCAGTCACAAGCTTTGAGCTTCACCCCTCTCGACGGTTTCTTTGACTGACCCAACATCCTCCTGAAAGAGGGAGAGAGAGAGATTCAGTTTAGCTCTGATAGCAGAGATGTTACAGGACAAGTTAGATCTTTAGAGTTCGCTCAGACATCCAAGGAAGGTTGGGCCGTCATCGGTCTGGTGACCTCTGGTGGAAACTACGAATGGCAGGGAAAGTCGTCATCACTGCGAACTGTAGATTACAGGTGAACATATAATCTCAAATAATCTGTTTCGACTCATACCTTTATATATCCCAAGCTTTCCTCAACCGAGCAGGAATCAGGGAAGTCTCCAGTAGATTTCATCCTGAAATAACACGAGATGACACATTAGTTAAAAAGCATAAAACACAAAGATCATGTTGTACTTTTAAGAGTTCGCTCAGACATCCAAGGAAGGTTGGGCCGTCATCGGTCTGGCGACCTCTGGTGGAAACTACGAATGGCAGGGAAAGTCGTCATCACTGCGAACATATACTACCAAAAGATCTGTTTCTACTCGTACCTTTATATATCCCAAGCTTTCCTCAACTTGGCAGGAATCATGAAAGGACTCCAGTAGATTTCACCCTGAAATAACGAGATGACACATTAGTAAAAAAGCCTAAAACACAAAGATCATATTATTCTTTCAAGAGTTCGCTCAGACATCCAAGGAAGGTTGGGCCGTCATCGGTCTGGTGACCTCTGGTGGAAACTACGAATGGCAGGGAAAGTCGTCATCACTGCGAACTGTAGATTACAGATGAACATATAATCTGTTTCTTCACTTACCAGCAATAATCCAAGCTTTCCTCAATTGGGAAGAGAATGGACTCCTGTAGATTTCACCCTGAAATCACATGAAATAACACATTAGTTAAAAGCTGTTGGAATTTCAAACTTTTTAACTATAGTCTGTGTCTGCCTGAACTCTTAACAATAAAGATAGGAACAGTTTTAGCTAGATATTATGCTTCATACAAATGATTTATATATCTTGATGCTTAGTGTTAATAATTAACTTTTCTGATATTAAAGGCTTATTCCCTCAGATTCATTAAACTCACATAGAGATCCAGGAACTGTCTCTTCTGGGGCAAAGTCAGTATGACATAGTTTGGGTTAAGTTGTTGCGAATGTTTACACAGTCAGGATTGTTTTGATGAAGCTGAAACATAATAATCTTTTCTCCAATTGTAAACACCTTTGGCCCACATTGCATCTGTGGTTAAAGGACATTTATGAAGTTAACAGGTCGCCAAGCAACTATAACGTCATTGGGAGTGTCTCCCTTTTCTACTTCCGTATTCCAAAAGCCAGGAGGATGGCCTACGCGTGCGCACGAGGAGGAGGAACGAAGATCTACTGTTATAAAATGGACAGATGCCGGATGTTCGAGGCGCTCTGATACACCTGATGTAGTGGAAGCTCCCATTGCTTTTGCCGTAACCCGTTCATTGTTTCCTAAATAAATACTTTGATTTGAGCAAACTGAGTTTGACTCTACTTCTCTTAAAGGACAAAAGAACACGTTTTCGACAAAGCCTAAAACACAAAGATCATGTTCTTCTTTTAAGAGTTCGCTCAGACATCCAAGGAAGGTTGGGCCGTCATCGGTCTGGTGACCTCTGGTGGAAACTACGAATGGCAGGGAAAGTCGTCATCACTGCGAACTGTAAATTGTCTATTCGTATATTACAGTTGAATATATAATCTCAAATAATCTGTTTCCTCACGAACCAGCAATAATCCAAGCTTTCCTCAACCGGGAAGAGAATGGACTCCAGTAGATTTCACCCTGAAATCACACGAGATACCACATGAGTTAAAAAGCCTAAAACACAAAGATCATATTATTCTTATTTAGGAGTTCGCTCAGACATCCAAGGAAGGTTGGGCCGTCATCGGTCGGGTGACCTCTGGTGGAAACTACGAATGGCAGGGAAAGTCGTCATCACTGCGAACTGTAGATTACAGATAACAATTATTTACGTACCAGACACAGGCTTTGAGCTTCACCCCTGTCAAAGGTTTCTTCGACTGACCCAACATCCTCCTGAAAGAGGGAGAGAGAGATTCAGTTTAGCTCTGATAGCAGAGATGTTACAGGACATGTTAGATCTTTAGAGTTCGCTCAGACATCCAAGGAAGGTTGGGCCGTCATCGGTCTGGCGACCTCTGGTGGAAACTACGAATGGCAGGGAAAGTCGTCATCACTGCGAACTGTAGATTACAGATGAACATATAATCTGTTTCTTCACTTACCAGCAATAATCCAAGCTTTCCTCAACTGGGAAGAGAATGGACTCCTGTAGATTTCACCCTGAAATCACATGAAATAACACATTAGTTAAAAGCTGTTGGAATTTCAAACTTTTTAACTATAGTCTGTGTCTGCCTGAACTCTTAACAATAAAGATAGGAACAGTTTTAGCTAGATATTATGCTTCATACAAATGATTTATATATCTTGCTGCTAAGTGTTAATAATGAATCTTTCATTTCTTCGCTCATTTCTAACTTTGTTATTAAAGCGTAATTCCCTCAGATTCATTAAACTCACATAGAGTTCCAGGAGCTGTCTGATAAAGTTCTGGAGGTCGGACAGAGAGACTTTGTTGACTTCATTTTGTGACATTGTTTGGTTTCGAGGATCCGAATGTTTACACAGTCAGGTTTGTTTTGATATAGCAGAAACATAATATTCTTTGCTTCGCTGGACAACAATTTTGCCCCACATTGCATCTGCGGGTTCAAGGACATTTATGAAGTTAACAGGTTGCCAAGCAACTATAACATCATTGGGAGTGTCTCCCTTTTCTACTTCCGTATTCCAAAAGCCAGGAGGATGGCCTACGCGTGCGCACGAGGAGGAGGAACGAAGATCTACTGTTATAAAATCGACAGATGCCGGATGTTCGAGGCGCTCTGATACACCTGATGTACTGGAAGCTCATTGCTTTTGCCGTAACCCGTTCATTGTTTCCTAAATAAATACTTTGATTTGAGCAAACTGAGTTTGACTCTACTTCTCTTAAAGGACAAAAGAACACGTTTTCGACAAAGCCTAAAACACAAAGATCATATTATTCTTATTTAGGAGTTCGCTCAGACATCCAAGGAAGGTTGGGCCGTCATCGGTCTGGTGACCTCTGGTGGAAACTACGAATGGCAGGGAAAGTCGTCATCACTGCGAACTGTAAATTGTCTATTCGTATATTACAGCTGAATATATTATCTCAAATAATCAGTTTCCACACGTACCATCAATAATCCAAGCTTTCCTCAACCGGGAAGAGAATGGACTCCAGTAGATTTCATCCTGAAATCACACGAGATACCACATGAGTTAAAAAGCCTAAAACACAAAGATCATATTTTTCTTTTAAGAGTTCGCTCAGACATCCAAGGAAGGTTGGGCCGTCATCGGTCAGGTGACCTCTGGTGGAAACTACGAATGGCAGGGAAAGTCGTCATCACTGCGAACTGTAGATTACAGATAACAATTATTTACGTACCAGTCACAGGCTTTCAGCTTCACCCCTCTCGACGGTTTCTTTGACTGACCCAACATCCTCCTGAAAGAGAGAGATTCAGTTTAGCTCTGATAGCAGAGATGTTACAGGACAAGTAAGATCTTTAGAGTTCGCTCAGACATCCAAGGAAGGTTGGGCCGTCATCGGTCTGGCGACCTCTGGTGGAAACTACGAATGGCAGGGAAAGTCGTCATCACTGCGAACTGTAGATTACAGGTGAATTTATAATCTTAAATAATCTGTTTCAACACGTACCAGCAATAATCCAAGCTTTCCTCAAGCAGACAGGAATCAGGGAAGTTTCCAGTAGATTTCACCCTAAAAATCACATGAAATGACACATTAGCTCAAAAGCCTAAAACACAAAGATCATAGTCTAATTTAGGAGTTCGCTCAGACATCCAAGGAAGGTTGGGCCGTCATCGGTCAGGTGACCTCTGGTGGAAACTACGAATGGCAGGGAAAGTCGTCATCACTGCGAACTGTAGATTACAGATAACAATTATTTACGTACCAGTCACAGGCTTTCAGCTTCACCCCTCTCGACGGTTTCTTTGACTGACCCAACATCCTCCTGAAAGAGGGAGAGATTCAGTTTAGCTCTGATAGCAGAGATGTTACAGGACAAGTAAGATCTTTAGAGTTCGCTCAGACATCCAAGGAAGGTTGGGCCGTCATCGGTCTGGCGACCTCTGGTGGAAACTACGAATGGCAGGGAAAGTCGTCATCACTGCGAACTGTAGTTTGTCTATTCATATATTACAGCTGAATATATATAATCTCAAATAATCTGTTTCCACACGTACCATCAATAATCCAAGCTTTCCTCATCATGCATTTAAATACAGTTCTAATGTCTGGTGTTTTAATGAATGGATCATTGATTAGAAGTAAACTTTGGGCGCCATTTTCATTTGAAAACGCATCAACGGTCACAGGAAGCTGCGTTAGCACGTGAATCAACGTCGATTATAAGTTTAATATTCATAACGTTTCAAAGCTTTGAGCCATTAAAACAAAACAGTAATTGTGCGCATTAGTTCGACTTCAGCCCGCGTTCAGCTCATGTGAACCATGTGTTGGAATGAACCTGAATCAGAGTTAGTCTCCGGACATTGTTCTTTCCTTTAGAAGGTAAACTAATCCGTTTCCTGATCATCTAGATTAGAACATGATGTTTGTTTCTGTAGAGATTAGAACGATCCATGTGACGGACACCACGTGGACCAGGTTCAGACTCGATCCTGGAGCCTCCGCAGGTCGAGCTCCTGAGCTCAGAGGAACCTGGTCGAGCTTCTCTTCAGAACATTCACACCGAGGAACCTTCTCAACACCAACATCTCAACACGATCTGAACAGTTCTACCTTCTCACGGAGGAATCCTCGCTCCTGGTTCCTCAGCTGCTGCTGCTCAGATGATCCTCCTCACACGTGTGGTCCACCCGCTGCTCCAGCCCCGGTCTTATCTAACAGGCCGGAAGTGGAGTGGTGTGGCCCCTCCCCCTCCTCGCCTGACCGCCTCCTGCTGGACGGGAGGGACAGCGACACCCACGGTTCCGGATGTTCAAAATCACACACGTGTTAACAGAGCAGACAAATAAATACACAACAGTTATTATACACAAAAAAGAAATTAACTAACAATAAATTACTTCCTAAAATGTAAATATATATGTCTCTGTTTGTTTAATGAAATGCTGACAGTTAATAGACAATGGACATATTATGATTAATGTCACTATTGTGTGTACGTGAATTTTATTTAAATATGAATATAGTCTAATATAAATAAAATAAATTCTAATAACTTGTAAAATATAAATATCATAAACACGGACTCTTATAATAATTATAATCAATATAACTCATATAGAACCCTTTGTGACTGCAGGACAATTTTTTTTACACAAAAACAGAAAATGTAAATGAACAATTGATTAAAATCATTATATTATACAGCTCACTCTGTTTATATAAAATAACCATATAGATGTTAAACGTCGTTCATGGAGATTTGTTATGGTGAATATATCTACTGAGCTGTGACGTCAGAGGGGAGACAGACACTGAGGTAGAGAGAGAGAGAGAGAGAGAGAGAGAGAGAGAGAGAGAGAGAGAGAGAGAGAGAGAGAGAGAGAGAGAGAGAATCCAACGCCCACACCTTCAGATAACGGACAGACACGTCAACCAATCACCGCTCTCCATTTCTAAACTCTCATGCTTGTGATTGGTAGATGCTCCCCCCCCACTCCACACAGTCTGGTGGTGCTGCTGCTGCAAGCTGCTGGTGTTGCCGTGACGATGACATCCTCCCCCCCCTCCCACACACACACACACACACACACACACACACACACACACACACACACACACTCAGAGGAGAGGGAGCAAACAAGACGCGATGGCTTCAGGCTGAAAACACATCGGCTGCGTCTCAAGAAAACATGGTGAGTGCTGGCTTTGGATGAGATGACAGAGGGATGGAAGGATGGAGGGATGAAGGGATGGAGGGATGGAGGGATGGAGGGATGGGAGGATGGAGGGATGGAGGAATGTTTGGGGATGACAGCAGCATCTGTAGCATGGTGGGAGGGAGGGAGGGAGGGAGGGATGAGATGAGGAGATGAGGATGGACAGATTCCAGGATGAACGAGGATGGATGAGTGAAGGCCGATCTGATCCACCTCAGCTTCAGAGCAGGTGTGTGTGTGACTGTGTGTGTGTGTGTGTGTGTGTGTGTGTGTGTGTCTGTGTGTGTGTGTGTCTGTGTGTGTGTGTGTGTCTGTGAGTGTGTGTGTGCGTGTGCTAGGCCTGTATGTTCTGCACGTTAGCATCCTGAGTGCTAAGAGTAACAGGAGGTACGTCACATCTGTGAACAGAAACTGGTTGATATATAAATATATATATATATTTATATGTGTTTTATTTTATTATATGTGTGTATATATATGTGCGTATATCAATCAAATAACTCCAAAGACACAGAAGGTACGCAGAGAAGACAAATGATCACAAAATAACAGATGTGAGGTCGTCCATCAATCTGCAAACACACACTCCAGAAATTTCAGTCCTTTAAATATTTCTAATACTGATCTATGAATTATTCTCTCAGAAATCATCGAAAATGTTGGAAAAACGTTTTATCTCACAACGTGAAAGAGATAAAAAACACCTGGATCTGTTTAGACCGATCGACCGACTCACAACATATCGTTCCACAAAGTTTTGCGTTATCCCGTCCCGTAGTTTTTGCACAATCCTGTTCACAAACAAATAAATACAAACTCTTTGAAGCCTCAGTTTGAACATAGTGTTCAGCGCCATCTTGCTTTCCTGAAACCAAAGTGACCAAATTTGGACGAGTAGAGTGGGGTGGGGCGGGGAGGCCTGACTCTGAATTGGAGGACACGCCCCCAAATCCAGCCACCTGAACCCATTGGACGGTACTAGCTGTCAATCACACTGTGGTACCCCCCCATACATCCAGTGCTTTATGGTTTGTTTGACTCTAAATGATCAAAATTCACGAAATAAACATCAGCTGTTTGAAGAAGACTTAGAACTAGAGACTGAGACAGAAACTCCTTAAGGTTTCCTGACGTTATAAAGTGAGAAGTCACTTTCTATAGAAGCTACCAGAGGAGTCGCCCCCACAGTCTGTGGGTTTGTGTTACTTATGACAGACGACTTTTACAAAACATAGTTAAATACAAAACAAAACTGCAAATTTACAAAAAACAAAGCTTAAATTGTTAAAAATTAAAGGAAGCAAGAAAGAAAAATGGTTTTATTGTTCCTTTGTCTAAATGTGTCAGTTACAGACAGTCACCAGTGTCACAACACACACACACACACACACACACACACACACACACACACACACACACACACACACACACACACACACACACACACACACTTGTCTCTCTATAAGTGAGGAAATTCATCGACTTAATGCATTCCCTATATTAATCAGCACAACTAAATGCCTAACCCTAAAACCAAGTCCCATAAACAACCCTTTGAATTGAGGACCAGCCATAATGTCCTCACTATTATAGTATTAAGCCAAAATTGGCCTCATAACTATAGATACACACTCACACACACACACACACACACACACACACACACACACACACACACACACACACACACACACAGAGAGAGCTTCACTGTTGCCCCATAATCCTTTGCAGCATCGTACTGCAGTTTCCTTGAATGAAAGTGTGGGGGTGGCAGCAGTGACTGTGTGTGTGTGTGTGTGTGTGTGTGTGTGTGTGTCTGGAGGAGATCAAACAAGAACTCATATCCATAATCCGTCCCCTTGATAAATTATTCAGAAGAATGTGTTCATAAAACACAGATATGATGTAAAATATAAACACAGTTATAGTTTGTATCAAGAAAAAATAATGAAACAATTCAGAGTGATCTAGAAACTCTGGATCTGTGCTCAGTGAACACACGACCACGTGAGCTTATATTTAGGATTTCTGGATTAAAGCCCCCCCCCGCTTCACTTTTGTCGTATCTGCAGCTCACCCCTCCCAGAGCGGTCTGTTACCATGGAAACCACGGCTGCTCCCCGTCTCTTCCTGCTTCGTTTCCTTTGAAGACGTTTTCGTGACCTACATCACCTGATCTCACTCCCCGTTAACTTCTCCGTCTGTGGGTTCATGAACCAGTGCGCCACCTACTGGAACACATGCACATTCCTATAGTTTATATAGTTAGAATGTAATATCCATCCTACTAATACAACTTATATTTTTTGTGGTTTGAGGCCAAAGCAATATTAAGACTTTTACTTAAAATGCGTCGTCAGGGAAACTGCAGCACAAAGTATCGGCTACTTTCCGACAATTTACCAACAAGGCGATCAATACAGGATGTTACACCCACTTCCTGCAGCTATGACATCATCATGACGTCATTTATACCACATGACGAACGATTGGTTGATGTTGATAAAATGTAGATTCCGTCTCTTATCTTGTTTGTTGCAAATAAAGAAGTGTTCAATTATTCATTACTTCACAGTCCTGTCTATGTTCCTATAGGACGCAGAGAATGTTTAACTTTGCATGACGTCATTTTCTGACTTCTTCATGACATCACTGATCACATGACGTCATACGATGGGGAATAACGCATCAGCTTTAGATCTAGAGATTTTTTTCCATACGCTTGTTGTTGAGTTACTTTAATTAAACACATAGGACGAAAATAAACTGCTGCACAAGTTTGAGGTTTTACAAATTATATCCTCTGAGGTTTGTACGGCACTAGTGGTAGTTTGAGGAACTGCAGCTTATGACATAATAACTGTGTTAAGCCTGAGAGAAATTTGAGCTACAAGCCACTGAATCAAACCTCCGTACCTGCACATGTATCAGATATTCGATTGATTACACTGGAAAAAATATGGAAGTGTTATTTTTGTTTATCTGCTTTCACACCGAATCCTCATCCCTCTCTTCTCCACAGGATTCAGAGTCTCTCCTCTCTCTGAACTCTCGGAGTGATAAATGACCACAGACGTCCGTCACTCTTGGACCTGCCAATAAGAATGCGATGAAGTCACTGACCAGAGGCTCAAATAAGGGGCGTGTCTGAAATCATAGCCCCGCCCTTCTGCAGCGAAGAGATCAACAACTTAAAGCGTTGTTGACAGAAGTCGAGAAGTCTCAGAAAAACACGTAGATCTGAACCCAGATCTGTTGAATTCGCTGACGAGAAACGCTCTCGTGTCCGAACGTCTGGCGCCTCCCCCTGGCCACAGAGTGGAATAAGGGGCGTGTTCAGGGGTTCAGCCCTCGCAGATGGAGGCTCACCAACACTCGCCAGAGAGCAGCAGTGAGGAGTGCACCGTCCTGGAGGCTCCGCCCGGAAAAAACAACTGCCCACAACACGCAGGGAACGTATGTATATACAGTGAAAGTATATAAAGACCCTCAGTGACTGTGTATAAAGACCCTCAGTGACCGTGTGTGTGTCTTTGTGTTATTTGTCCCT
Source organism: Limanda limanda (assembly GCF_963576545.1). Lineage (NCBI taxonomy): Eukaryota > Metazoa > Chordata > Actinopteri > Pleuronectiformes > Pleuronectidae > Limanda > Limanda limanda. Next base: position 881,368 of record NC_083657.1, read on the forward strand.
CTCCAGGTGGCTGATCTGTACTGCTCGGCCTGTGATTGTGCGCTGTGTGATGACTGTGTGTGCGACCACGAGGAGCACCCCAGGGTGCCGCTGTGCGAGGCCCTGGAGCAGCATCGTGTCCGCCTGCAGGAGAAGCTGGGCTTCGTCCAGAACAGGTGATTCACACAACCACACAGTGCGTCTGTATGCTGCTGGTTCCCTGTTCAGTCCAATATTTATTTTATATATCCCAAATATTGCGATGTTAATGAGCTTATTGTCGTGTATTCGTTAGAGTAGAACATGTTGGAATGTGTTCAAAACATAATGATAGGCTTACGTTTATGATATCTGGACTCTCGGACATTCTCAGGGAGTCCTCCAGGTGTTTACTTTAGAAGTTGTCTCCCTTTCGAAATGATCCTTGACTTTGGGAATGACCTCTGACTAGCTAATGGATGGGTGTAGAAGGAATGTTCTTGACCAATGTGTCTTCATGTTCGGACACAAAAACTTGTCTTTCTTTAGTCAGAAATCCCATGGGGGACGGCATTTACCTGAAGTCATGGGCGGAACCAATCTCTCTATATATACTGTGTGTAAGACCCCTGCAAGTCAGACTTTCACTATTGGCTTGTGATGTCTCCGGGTGTACCATGGTATCCGTCCTGACCTGTGAAACTTCTGTATAATAAACATTATTATACTTGTAAGTACTGGGTCCGCGTTGCTTTCCTTCACCATCAACTTCAACAACCACATCAACCTCTCGGCCGACCAGAATATACTTCACTATTTAATTTTGGACTTATATACATTTACATTTAATTCCCATACACGAGACCTACTGGATATCTATACTGGGCACACGTGAGCATTTACTGTGGTGAACAGATAATTCACAGAAGCGAACCTGGTGTGTTGAAAAGAATCTATAAAACACACCTTGGCCTCACCATGAATTCTCACTTCCCTCTGCATGTTCCAGACTCCCTCAGATATCAGACGCCCTGTCCTTTGTGAAGGAGATCCTGCAGCAGCTGAGCAGTCAGAGAGCTTCCATCGAGGAGGACATCCAGTCCAGCTTCGAGGACCTGCACAAGCAGCTGGACGTCCGGAAGAGTGTCTTGCTCATGGAGCTGGAGGTCACGTACGGACTCAAACAGAAGGTGCCAACATGTCCACCAAGTGTTTGGGGGTTCAAAACTAAACTGTGGTTGACAAGGCAGTGCAAAAACCTTTCTAATTGAAATACTGTCTCTGTGGCCAGGTCCTCCAGGCCCAGGTAGACAACCTGGTCCGGGGAGAGGGGGACATCAGTGCCATCTGCACCCAGACGGAGGAGGCTCTGGCCGGGGAGGCATGTGTGGCGAACCTGCAGGCAGAGCGGGAGCTCGGGGAGAGGTTGGCCGGGCTCGCCGGTCTGGGGATGCCGTGTCAGCCGGAGGAGAACGACCAGTTGGATCTGGTGCTGGAGACCGACGTGCTGAGGAAGTCGATACACAACCTGGGGACAATCGTCACCACCAGGTGAGACGGATGCAGAAAATATCTGCATTACAAACACTTAGGTTATTATCTATCAACAATTTTACACTTTCTCATGAATCTTCCTCTTCTTCCTTAGTGCGGTGGCAAGCCAGAGTGAGGCAATGGGCGCCGGCCTGGAGCAGTGCATTGTGGGACATCCTTCCTCGGTTACCATCGTAACAAGGGACAAGTCAGGGGGAGCCTGCAAGAGTGGAAACGCCATCCTGTCAGCTGAGGTTCATTAAACATCCCTCAGTCAAATCAAATGTCTGGACTTCCTCACAAAACATCTAAAAACATATGAATGTGTTGATGCAGGTTTTCACCCCAGATGGCAGCATCGTGGACGGGGAAATTATGGACCACAAGAATGGAACTTATGAGTTTGTGTACACAGTCCCGAAGGAGGGCAACTTCTCTCTGGCTCTTCGTCTGTACGACCAGCACATTAAAGGAAGTCCCTTCAAACTGACCGTCAGCAGGACCTTGGAGGTCGACGTAGAGGTCAGTGTGTGTGTGTCTTAAAAAAGGTGAACATCAGCTTTCCACTTGTACGACATGACTCATATTCCAGGCTTTTGTAGTTAATTCAGGTCTTGTGTTCGGTCTTAAGTCTTTCATGACCCCAGCTCTTCAAATTCAAGCCAGGTTCCTTCTAGAGCGTTTACAGTATCACCTATTGGCAATTATGTCTTAATACATTTTTTTATTTGCATTGTTCTCCTGCTCCACATGTTGCAAGAAAATTGATTAATCCCCTGAAATGAACTTGTCTTCTCCAACCGTTGCAGTCTCTCCAGGTGTCTCCTTCCACCACCACAGCAACCAGCTCCGCCGCCAACGCCACCCCGTCTACAGGCTCCTCTGATGGGACCAAGAGAAGAGGGAAATCCCCCGGGCAGAAGAAGAAGGGCTCAAAAAGGGCCAGCAGTGCCCTGGGAACCCCAAGACGCAAAACTCAGAACCCCATCGAGGATGACCTCATCTTCAGGATCGGTGAGACAATCGTCTGGTCTGAAGAATAGATCCGAGCACTTGTACATGAGAAAACAGCTTATATCGTGCTAACTTTATAGAACAATACAAAAAGGTCAAACCTGAAAAATGACCTGTGTGACCAGTGGGCGTTTTAAACAGGACGTCAAGGCCTGGAGGGAATTAAAGCCTCAGCAGTTCGACCATGAGTATTACTTCACATCAGTTTCATTGCTTCTTCTCTTCAGGAACAAAGGGGAGGAACAAGGGAGAGTTCACCAACCTTCAAGGAGTGGCCACCTCCTCCACCGGCAGGATACTGATCGCCGACAGCAACAATCAGTGTGTCCAGGTAAATTACAATATGTCCAGGGTTCACATCTTCTCCCTGAGGGCTCAGCCTGGAGATTATCGTTTAGGTTGAAGTTAGGCAAAGGTGTTGTGTCCATGAGGGTCCTCACAAGTGTGTCCCTACTCCAGATGTTCTCCAACGAGGGGGAATTCAAGAGTCGTTTTGGGATGAGGGGACGGTCACCAGGGCAACTGCAGCGCCCCACAGGCGTGGCCGTGCACCCCACTGGTGACATCATTATTGCCGACTATGACAACAAGTGGGTCAGCATCTTTTCCTGCGAGGGCAAGTTCAAGGTATGTGTGTAGAAGAAGGAGTAATAAGTGTCATCTGTATTTTATCCTTATCTTTGTTCACACTAGCATGTTATAGATTTTGTTGAATGGTTCCTCGTCCTCTTTCTGTTTGCTCACCGCCAGGCGAAGCTTGGCTCGGGCAGACTCATGGGGCCAAAGGGCGTGTCTGTGGACCAGAATGGTCATGTGATCGTGGTTGACAACAAGGCGTGCACTGTCTTCATCTTCCAGTTGACGGGCAAGCTCATCACCAAGTTTGGTAGTCGAGGCAACGGTGACAAGCAGTTTGCAGGTAGTGATTTTTCAGGGATACATACAAAAAACAGTGGGAATAATTCAAGTGTCTGCTGAAGTGATGAAAGTGACTGAAGTGGAATTACTGAAAGACAATCTGCTGCCTCTCTTCTCCCTTCCTGAAGGTCCACACTTTGCAGCAGTGAACAAGAACAATGAAATCATTGTAACCGACTTCCACAACCACTCAGTCAAGGTAGTGACTAAACATTGCAGATTTTAGTTTTGCTCTCACAGAACACATACATATGGATTCTGATAGTCCTTGTCTTTCTCTGGCCCGGTCAGGTTTTCACCCCTGAGGGAGAGCTGGTGTTGAAATTTGGCTCAAATGGTGAAGGGAATGGCCAGTTCAACGCTCCCACTGGTGTAGCTGTGGATGTTAATGGGAACATCATTGTAGCGGACTGGGGCAACAGCAGAATACAGGTAGCACAGAGCTGCACATTGCTTGACAATATTTAAGGGTAAGAAGAAGAACTATTGTAATCATTTTCTCTATCTGCTCTGACATTTGCAGGTGTTTGACGGCAGTGGTTCCTTCCTCTCCTACATCAACACATCGGCCGACCCTCTGTACGGACCCCAAGGTCTGGCTCTCACCTCAGACGGACATGTGGTCGTGGCCGACTCCGGCAACCACTGCTTCAAAGTCTACCGCTACCTACAATGATGACAAGAGAGGCGAAGGCAGGAGATGGTCGGGAGGAGCAGCTGTAGAAGACGAGAGATTCCACCCACGATGTCAAACTCCAGGAATTATTGCATGAACCTCTTTTGCTGAACGAAACGGAAGGAAGGAGGGATTGGTAGAGACCAGGAGAAACAGAGGAAGAGGATTAGCCGAGCCATCACAACATCACAAGAGTCCAACAGAAATAAAAGCAAGTATTGGATCCTTTTGATGAAGTGATCAGAAAAATGGAGATGTGGAATGCAGGGACCGGATCTGATCTTTGAACTACACCCCTTTAAAAGTCTAAAGAGTGTGACGTGGCAGATGAAGAGGAAGATAAAAATGTTCTGCCTTATGCAAATTTGAGAGACATCACTGAATGGGATGCATGAGGGCTGCAAGGCATGAGGAGTCAAAACTGTGATGCAAAGACGGATTAATGATGTCAGAGGACGACTGAATCAATAAAGACTTTTCAACAGTGGAGGATAAAAACCTTAAGGATGGAAAAAGGGATCGCAAATGTATCCGAGGCATGAATGACCGAAGGATGTGGATTTATAGAGAACAGGAAGGAAAACCGACCGTTTTCTCTTGTTTGACTTTCTCCTATTGTAACTACAAGTTCAAATAATGGCCAGTGGATTAGAAGGGGTCTATGTCTTGGTTTGGCTTTCAGTCATTGGTTACTCCACATCATATACTTCACCTACATCATTTGTAAAGTTATTTGCATTTGTACATCAATGACATCAACTCTAACATTTTAAGGCTAATTTGACCAAATACCAACTAACTCTTCAGGCTACATCCACATGACTACGTTTTAGTCTTACAACTTAGCATTGTTGCTATGGCTACGTCTGTAGTTTTCGTGAGCCTAAAACGTAGAAGATTGTAAAAGCTGATGGTCTCGATTTAGGTTGAAAACTCTGGGGTTGTGTTTTAGTCTGGACGAACAGAAACTAAGACGTTTGTAAATGATGACTCAGACGCCCACGTTCATTTCCTGATTGGTTCTTATCAGTCACATGACTACTAAGCGTCGCTAACACTTCCTGTCAGTTACAGTTCCACCTTGTCGTCCCTGCTCTGACTCTTCACCATCACTTCTCCTTCAGAGGAGTTTCTGTTACTAAGCAACCAACTGCAGAGGAGACAATCTACTTCCTGTTTACACCACATGACCGCTGTATGTGAACGGTCATGTGACGTGTTTTCAGGTGGTCAGAGATTATTTCCCCAGTGGAGCTAAAACTAGGAAGGAAAACCTTTTGTTTAAACATGTTTTTGAAACTAAATGTATTAGTATGGATGCAGCCCTGGAGCTCGTTAGGACACATTTGATTAAATCTGTGAAATTCCCAGGTTAATTGGTCGAAGGGCAACCAGAAGAATGTCCTTTGACTTTCACTGTATTATAGAATTAAAATATTCTCCCTCTGAGATAGTCATGAATACATCATCAGTAGACTAAGACATGGGCCCCTTTTAATCTGCTGTTCCTTGTTTGTACATTTGGATTGTCTGAATATGGAATGTTTCTTTTTTGCCATGTGCTAGAATTCTTTACAAGTCGTAGGCAACAGATTGATAATTAGAAATGATTGCTTGACTCTGACTTTGATTGTTTGAATGGGTTGATAGACACGCACCATTGTCTATCTTTGCTTGCTTTGAGTGTTATTATATTTTTCCTTAGAAATCTGTCACAAGGAAGAATGGAAAAAAATGATCTATAAATCTATCCTATATATTTGTGAGAACTCGTTTAAAAATATCATGTAAAATGTCAAAGTAATCGGCATATTCGGAATCAGTAAGAGTTTTACACACTCATTTCTGCTCGCTGGGGGAGAGAGAACCCCCCCCCCCCCCCCCCCATGACTCTAGAATGCATTAAGAATTGTGCTGTTGCCTGCTTGTACAATTCCACATGGTCCGTCATCTGCCATAAAAAATTCCCTGGTGTTCTAGAAGCATGCCTTTATGTGACTGTCCACATGGAACTTTACCGATTTTAAATATCAGCTCCCATTTTACCAACAGTTCACCGTCACCAAAGCCGATTTACAGTAATGTTAACTACAGCAAAGGACGACTGCAAAGCATTTACTCCTTACTTATGGAAAATGCTACATCATAATATTACAGAGCATTTATGTCAATTATTGAATCATCAAGAAAAGCATTTAGGTTACTCACAGCTTGACAGTTTGACCGACAACACTGGAAATACTGGAAAAACGGAGGAAAAGTGAAAAGTGACGAATGTCTTTGTTGAACTAACAGATGCTTGTGGTCAATTGTTTACATTATGATGTCTTTATTGAAGCAGCAGATAAGACAAAAAGAATAATCAATAATGTGAATACTCTTTGTTCACAAAAGATCCGAGGCATTTGTATTGATTTGTTTATTGTTCATCTTTTTAGGTATTTTAATCTTTCTATCTTACCATCTGATTGTGTTTCACCATGTGCATTGAAGTTCTTAAGTGCCCATTATATATTTTGCTTTTATACATATTTAATCTGTTATGTTGAATCATATATGATTGTTGGCATTTGCTCCTTTTTTCTTGTTGTTGTCTGTGGACAAATCAGTGTTAAAAGTTTTAATTCTATTTTTTGTCAAAAGGAAGTTGTCATGTTGCAGAGGGAAAGCACTCGAGCTATCCAGTTAGAAAAAGCAGCTCGTTAGCATAGCATTTCTTAGCAAAACCAGTGAACTTTCTTAGCACAAAGCTAATAAGTTGCGGTGGCTAACAATATATTTCATTGACCAAATTAAAAAACACAGAGCTGCTGTTATTGCTGATGAGGTCACGAGGTTCATTTTCTAAGAAAGTATGCAACTAGCTACAAGCTAACGTGTAACGCTGAATGCTAACAAGGCTCGTACTCAGTGTCTCAGCTAACTTAAACAAAATGGCTTAGAAACTGTGACGTCTGCATATTTAAAAATTGTCATTACATTGAATCACTTAATTTAAGGGCACAAAGTCTTTTTTTGCTCAACAGATTTTTGATTTTCGAAACCCGACCATGTTTTTTTTTATGGTAATCTGGGTTTTGCTGGATATTCAGCCGTAGAAATATCTGAATGTTGTTTGAAAATTTATAAAATGCCACAAGTAACTCGGATTAAAAATAAAAAAGGATCACATAAATTGCTAATTTGCAGATTACTCGTCCATTTGAGGGAAAATGTTCAAGAAACAATCAATACAGCAAAACATGTAATTTATCATTAGAAGTGTTGAAGTGTGACTTATGTGTGTCATTGTCGGTTTGGACCATGACATGAAAAACATTGTACACCAGTTTGACTTTTCTCCTCGAACGGATGTGTAGTATTGTAGAAAGCAGCTGGTTCAGTTTGTTTCAGCCTCACTTGCCTGCTCTTCCTCTCTCTGTATTTACTCTCTGTCATGTCTGATCTCCTCAATATTCACAAACACTCAACATGGAAATAAAGCGTCACTTCCTTAACGAGAGCCCATCATTGAGGTTTGTGGACGTTTGACGTATGATTGTGTATGTGTTGACAAGCTGCCCAAGTTCGCCACATTCAAATGGGAATGAGTGAAGAAGACCAGGGTTAATCACATGATCATTACTGGTTTTCCAACATGCAAAAAAGGCAAAGTGATGTTTATTTTCCACACGTACACGAGAACCATTTATATCATCAAGGTGTATCTGGACAGGACAGCTGTGTCTGACAGTGTGATGCAGGTAAAGGAAATAAATCACAAGGAAATACGAATCATCAGGTTTGCATCTTTTATATTTAATACATTACAACTACTCTTAATATAGTATGTGAATAACTTTACTCAGTAGTGAAACTGGTCTTATTTACCAAAGATTGAGTTGTGTGTTAATGTTGAGTTGTTGTAGAAGTGTGATTACAGATTTTCATACACATATTATTTATTATTATTTATATCTAACAAATGCGTTTGTTCTAATCTGCTGGATTCAGTCTGAAGTGATCACACTGGATTGGATTCAATGTTTTTTATGTAGTAACATCAGAGCCTGTATATAAAGATTTACTTCCTCCCACTTTCAAGAAATACAAATAGCAGTAAATAGTAATAAATATCTTCAGAACGAAACATTGCTGTTTCACACCAACAAGGCAGAATGGATCGGGGGGAGGGGTCCCGCTGATGCAAGCGCTCAAACAATCACGAGTCAGTAACACAACTCCAGATTTTCGAGACACAAAACAATTTAACTTCACTGTCAAGGGATTGAGAAAATGTTCATATAAAATATTTGAACATGAGCTACAACATTGTAAAATTAACTGTTTTCAGGTCGGCGGTGAATCACAGTGTCAAAGCTCATTTGCTGATTTCAACAGAAACAAAAAAAACTTTAGGAGCAAACGCTTATTCAACAAAATAATGATTTCTGTATTTTGCTGATTTTTTATTATGCTCATGATTTGTGTAAACGTGTGTAACGTCCCATCCTCTTTTTCTTGTCTTCCTTCACAGGCCATGACTGTCATCTCCTCCTCCAACTCCTCCCTACATCCTCCCAACACTATTTCTCTATGTGCCAACACAGGCAATGTCACATTTATATGCTTCACCTCCGCCAACATCCTCCTCCTCCTCCCTCTCTACATCCTGGTTCTCTACACGGGGGTCCAGCAATGGAGGGGTCAGCGCTCGGTTCAGGGGGGAAGATCAACAGGTCAATCTGACCTCTTCACCTACAACATGGTCGCCATGGAGCTTGTCGGTCTCTTCGGATTAGTCTTCTACAGTTATGGAATCAACGCAGACTCTAGTCCGATGCTGAGGTTGGGGACTCTAGCCTTCTGGTTCGTCTTCCCTGGACAGAGCTTATTCCACTGCCTGGTCTGTCTGGAGCACTACCTGGCTGTAGTTCACCCCATCACCTACTTGCGCCTGAAGGAAACCAAGATCAGATTAATTAGCATCGGGTGTGTTTGGCTGCTGTGCTCAATATGGATTGCTGTAAAAGCCATTTGCTGCCAACATGCTCCAACCATCTGGTTTCTCTGCATCCTGGGCTTTTCCATAATCTTGGCGTTATTCTGCAATCTTTCTGTTCTCCACGTTCTGATTCGCCCCAGGCCTGGGGAGGTGGGTGGAGGCAGGGATGGGGTTGACCAATCAAAGCAGAGAGCTTTCCGGATCATCATGGCTGTATTTGGAGCACTGTTGTCCAGATTTGTTGGATTTGTCATGTCGTTCAGCTTGACAAATATGGTGTTGCTGCGTAGAGATTTGTGTGTGTTGCTGTTTTCTGGAATCTGGTTGACTCTGCCCAGCAGTCTGGTTCTGCCTCTGCTGTTCCTGCACAGGGCCGGGAAGCTAGCATGTTGTAGGCAGAGCCGATAATAAGATTAGCTAACTTTAGGTTTGACAGATATTTTATCGAAGTTTGAAGTAGTTGTTTCTGTCTCGACAGATATGACTTCCATCTACTTCAACAGGCAGATTGTTAATTAAAGGATTTATCTGAAGGTTTTAGGCCACTTTCAATTGTGGTTGCTAGGTGGTTGCTAGGGTGTTAAAAGTGGTTGCTAGGTGGTTGCCAAGGTGTTCCAAGTGGGTGGTTTCCATGTTGTTTACATTAAATTTGTTTGAAAATCAAAGAACAGTCATATAATTCAGTTTAAAGCTCAATAAATGTATTTAATAATTCTGTATCTTTAAACATCCTGATAGCGCCAACACACAAAGCTTTGTATCTGATCACACTTGAGTAAAAGTACAAACGAAGTAAAGTAATGTTACAAAATAGTTTAGATTTTGGGCTTTTCAAAGTTAGGATGAGAATTTTTGTGCTATTTTTGACACAATTTGTGAAAATCTGTGGATGGATCAGTAATAAAAAGTAATCATTGGGTGAACCTGTCTTTGGCTTTTTTTTCTCTCACCACAATGATACTGACACACAGCCAACGCCCTGAGGAAAGTGAGTGAAGACACTTCCTGAAATATGGACCTAATACTTGTTAGTATGATACTTTTTTATTTGTATTTGTCAGCAGTATAAGAACCTGAGCTTCCCACACTAGACACTGACAGACTGCAGAGGGCGCTCCGCAGCATCCTCATGATAACGGGGGTGTTGTTTCTGAGGTTTGCAAGTGGTTAATAAATAAGTTTGGAAGATTTACTGAACTGATATTATTTTTTCATAAATTTGTATTTCAGAGTCGACACAATCTGAGACACATGATGTTTCAAAATAAAAGCTCTGACATTCAGCTACATCCAAAGCATGAAGCAACAAAACAGTGAATGAGCTGATCTGGGTCAGTTTATCATGCTTATTATATCAAGTTGTTTTTATAACTTCAGAACAGTTCTTTAAACAGTGATTAGTTAAATCCTCTCTAGTGTCAGTTCATTACATTGGAAACATTGAAACCTTGTGATCGGACTTAGAAGCGACAATTTTCACAGTGAAATCACAAAGTGCATATTTAACACATTATCATAAACCTGTTGCAGCCCAGAGAAAACCCAGTGGACAGACAGATGCTTTGACTCAGACTGAGACTGAACTGTGGTTCGTCCACAGACGCTTCCCGACCGTGAATAAACAGCAGCCTTTGTTTGCAACTCATTTGAATCCTGTCAAACACATTCAGTTAATGATGATAAAATATATTTATACCACGAGACATTCAAATACTTAGAATACACTGATTTTAAATGTACAATTTGTTCAATCATCCCTCTGGAGTCACAACACAAAAACAAGATGTTACTTCACAGGATGTTATCGGAACATACTCATTAGTATCAGTTTGAAATACTACTTCAACAACAAATATATTTAAGTTATAATTTAGGTATGTCAAGGATTCTCAATGGGTTGCAATCTGCTACTTTACCACAAGGTGTCACTAAATCCCCAACACTGAATTTTGCCCTCAAATTCATAACTAAAATGACACACCCACAAATTCCACTCAAAATTATTCCAGATTTCGAATCGTGTTTACAGGATGTGAAAGATAAAACATTGTTGTTCACAGTGTAAAATCTTGAATCCATGTAGCCCCTGAACCAGAAGAAATATATCAAATTTAATCACAGTACAGGGACATCAGCCACCGATTGCTTTTATATTCAGTATCTTTATGAAAATACTTAAAAGCTCAGATGAAAAATGTCTGCAGAAGAGAAACACATCATGTTTCAAATCTGGATTTCTCCTGAAATAACAAACCACTTGTATATTTGCATTTAATCCAACAAGATGAAATGACATGAGACAAATATACTATAAATCAACTGATGAGATCAAATTTAAATGTGGATTATAAATCACCAAATGTTTATCAAACGTAGAGACGCATCGTATATATATATATGTGTGTGTAATTTACAGACATAAAGAGCTGTAGATATAGCAGCTATATATAATGTATGCATATACATTCCTCAGAAAATGATTATATTGATTGATATTCATTCACTGTGTTTTCCTGATCTGTTCGGTCATGTTCTATGGATTTCTCTGCTCGTTCTTGTAAACGTTTAATTGTGCTCATTAAAAGTTCATCAAATTTGTCATATTGTAGCCACACAGCTTGTCTGGTCTTCGTTTTGATTGATTTCAGCGTAGGTCGCTCATTTCTTGGACTAGATTCTTTTTCATTCACTGAGATCTTCTCAATCAGGTTTTTAATCAGGCCTTTGTTCTCTTCCAGTTGTTTTTCCAGTTGTTTTTTCGGTTTTAATTCCAGTTGTTTTACCAATTGTTTTACCAGTTGTTCTTCCAGTTCTTTCAGTTGTTCTTTCAGTTGTTCTTCCAGTTGTTCTTTCAGTTGTTCTTCCAGTTGTTCTTTCAGTTGTTCTTGCAGTCCTTTTATTGTTTCTTCAACTTGTTCTTCCAGTCCTTTCATGTTTTCTCTCTGTTCTTCTCGCAGTTTTTGCATTTGATTAATACAGTTTTTTATTTCTTCTTCAGCAATTTCGACCTTTTTCATTAGAACCTCTTGATCTTCTCCTGGTTCATCTCCACGGTCCGTCTTTGCAGAACCTTTTAAAAACACACCACAGTCAAATAAAACAGTCTTTACATCAAATGAATGGTCTTTATATACAGTCACTGATCATCTTTATATACAGTCAGGATACGTCAGGAATAACTAGAACTTACGATGTCTCAGTTTCATCACAGTAAACCCACAGACGACAGCAGCGACCATGAACAGACCCAAACCAACCCAGGAACCATAAGAACAACGAGAAGAGAAGGAACCGAAGAATTCGTCTGAAATCAGAAAACACACAAACACTTCATATCAAACCAGAGATGTTTCCACACATGAACTGTGTGAAATATAATCTGGACATTTCCTGGAGTTAGTGTTTCTCATGTGAAGCAGGAACACGTCAGGAACACATCAGGAGCATGTGAGGAACACGTCAGGAACATGTCAGGATCATGTGAGGAACATGTCAGGAACATATCAGGAGCATGTGAGGTGCATGTTAGGAGCATGACAGGAACATGTGAGGAACATGTCAGGAACATGTCAGGAAAAACTTCATGCACATGTGAGGAACACGTCAGGAACATGTGAAGAACATGTCAGAAAAAACGCCAGGAACATGTCAGAGCTTCAGTTCCTGTGTTTACATTCATGAATCATGTCTACCTGGAACATGTATGGTCGTCTCTCTGGTCTGGTTGATTCTCAGCTCTTGGACTCTGCAGGTGAAGTTGTTGCTCCTCCTCTTCTCCACAGTGACTCTGCTGCTGACCCTGTAGGCGCCGTCAGGACGTCTGAGGCTCTGAGTGGCTCCAGCAGAGATGAGACTTCCCTCAGCGTCCAGCCACAACATCTGCGGCTCTGGAAACCAGCCGTCAGACTCACACAGTAGAACCACGGCTCCTGTGACTCTGTCGGCCGCGGCTAACGTGACGCGAGGCGAGGACCCGGCGCCTGGTGATTCCAGAGAGAACACACGTTCACACCAACAAGACTTTAGACGTCACAGAGGAGAAAGAGATGTTATAGACTTTGGATCTGAGAAGGTACGAGTCCGATTAGAACAACAATCAGTGCTGTAATATTTGGGAGTTTATCGCGACATCATCATTAACCAATCATTGGTCATCATGTGTTTAAATGATGTCATGGTGAAATAGAATTAATACAATAATTCTTATCAAGACGCTTCAGAAAAAGTGAAGCCAAAGCCTCTCGATCGCCCCCTTGTGTCTGGCTGCAGTATAGATCATTAACCTCCTCCATGTAAGCAGATGGGACATGCGCCAAACTTAGACGTGATGTTTGTTCAAGTGTTTCTAATCAGTTTGGTTTGAATTAGTTATTTGATGATATAAAAACAGGCGGAGACGTGAGATGATTGACAGCTGAGACTGACTCCTGATTGGCCGAGCTTAGCAATAAACTTACCAACGAGAAGATCCACCCTGGATTCTCTTTTGGTTTCCAGAAAAAAGCATCTGTAAGTTCCGTTATCGGAGAGTTTCACCTGAGAGAGATTCAGTGAAACGTCTCCTAGCTTCAGTTTGTCGATGGACACTGAAGTTCGTCCTTTGTAAGACGGATGCTGGATGGACACGAGTTCCTCCCCCTCGTGTCTCACGTGGACATACCTGGGGTTCAGGTCCGATCTGGACCACTCCACTGTCATGGCAACAGCATCCACGGCCGGGTCCAGGTGACACGGTAAAGTGATGTCATCACCCCATGTCACCACTATAGGATCCGATGGACCAATCACAAGAGACTGATCTGGTATCAACAAAAATTGCGGAGATGACGTCATTATATACAGTCACTGATCATCTTTATATACAGTCACTGATTATCTTTATATACAGTCACTGATCATCTTTATATACAGTCACTGATCATCTTTATATACAGTCACTGATCATCTTTAGATACAGTCACTGATCATCTTTATATACAGCCACTGTGTTTATACATAGAGTTTACCTGTATATGAGCAGATCAGCAGAAAGACTGAAGCAGTGAAGAAAGTCAGTTGAGGTTTAAACAGAAACATGGTGAAGATCTGAAAATGAAAATAAGATTATTCAGTAACACGTGACCAAGAAACTTAACAATTCGATCAAATAAACTTGAATCAAGAACATTTCATAATTTATACTGTTGAAATGTTCAAGGTAATCATTTTTTGTGTTATTTCAGAACCATAAGTACATATTAGTCTACACAAAACAACTCAAGCAGGAAGTGAACAAGTTTAAACATTCAAACAGTTAACACAAGTTATTGTCCCCATCACATAAATAAATACATAAATACAAGTTTGAGTGTAAAATGAACAACTGACCTTTAAAACTTATAACTTATTTTATGTGTTTATTTTGATATTAATTAGTTAAGTTTTTATCACTCATTTCAAAGAAGAAATGTTCACAAAGGTCACGCACCTGTTGTATTAACGCTGCAGCTCAGAAGAGATCACCTGACAAACTGCTGGAACTAGAAGAGACACACAGAGGTACGAAAACAACAACACATTTATTCTTATTAGATTCAGATATTAAATTTACATACCCTGAACCAAACAATGCCATAGAAACTGTTCATTTCAATTTAATGTGGATTTTCAGTTGACGCTCACTTACCTGTTGGGTACGTTCAGACATTAGCTGAGTAAAGAGAATAGCAGCTGCATGGCCCAATAAAATAAAACAGTTTGTACTTTAACCTTCATTATATATGCAATGCAAGATCTTTTATTATATAAAATAAATCATCAACACTTTATTACTTTATTGTTACCAGGAACTCAAACCTTCACCAGTTAGACCTTTTTTAACGGATTCAACACCAGTGAAAACTACACAGGAAAAAAGACGAGAAACACAGATCATTCAATCAATCAATCAGGTAGGGAGGTAGGAAGGTGGTAAGTTAGGGAGGTAGGAAGGTAAAAGGGCAGGTAGGGAGGTTAGAGGGCAGGTAGGGAGGTAGAAAGGTTAGAGGGCAGGTAGGGAGGTAGAAAGGTTAGAGAGCAGGTAGGGAGGTAGGAAGGTTAGAGGGCAGGTAGGGAGGTAGAAAGGTTAGAGGGCAGGTAGGGAGTTAGGAAGGTGGTTAGGTAGGGAGGTAGGAAGGCTAGAGAGCAGGTAGGGAGGTAGAAAGGTTAGAGGGCAGGTAGGGAGCTAGGAAGGTGGTTAGGTAGGGAGGTAGGAAGGTTAGAGAGTACGTAGGGAGGTAGGAAGGTTAGAGGGCAGGTAGGGAGGTAGGAAGGTTAGAGGGCAGGTAGGGAGGTAGGAAGGTTAGAGAGCAGGTAGGGAGGTAGAAAGGTTAGAGGGCAGGTAGGGAGGTAGAAAGGTTAGAGAGCAGGTAGGGAGGTAGGAAGGTTAGAGGGCAGGTAGGGAGGTAGAAAGGTTAGAGGGCAGGTAGGGAGTTAGGAAGGTGGTTAGGTAGGGAGGTAGGAAGGCTAGAGAGCAGGTAGGGAGGTAGAAAGGTTAGAGGGCAGGTAGGGAGCTAGGAAGGTGGTTAGGTAGGGAGGTAGGAAGGTAAAAAGGTAGGTAGGGAGGTTAGAGGGCAGGTAGGGAGGTAGGAAGGTTAGAGGGCAGGTAGGGAGTTAGGAAGGTTAGAGGGCAGGCAGGAAGGTAGGAAGGTAGGAAGGTGGTAAATTAGGGAGATAGGAAGGTTAGAGAGCAGGTAGGGAGGTAGGAAGGTTAGAGAGCAGGTAGGGAGGTAGGAAGGTTAGAGGGCAGGTAGGGAGGTAGGAAGGTTAGAGAGCAGGTAGGGAGGTAGGAAGGTTAGAGGGCAGGCAGGAAGGTAGGAAGGTAGGAAGGTGGTAAATTAGGGAGATAGGAAGGTTAGAGGGCAGGTAGGGAGGTAGGAAGGTTAGAGGGCAGGTAGGGAGTTAGGAAGGTTAGAGGGCAGGCAGGAAGGTAGGAAGGTAGGAAGGTGGTAAATTAGGGAGATAGGAAGGTTAGAGGGCAGGTAGGGAGGTAGGAAGGTTAGAGGGCAGGTAGGTCAGTATGTACGGAGGTTCGTAGCTTTGTCTGTAGGACCAGGATGTCTCCAGTTTCTTCTTTTTAATCTCCATGTTGTTCTGCAGCCTCTCTGTTCTCTGCGTTCTGATTCGTCCGCGGCCCGGGGAGGTGGGCGGGAACAGGTGGAAAATTCACCGATCCAAGCGGAGGGCGCTCCGCAGCATCCTCATGATAACTGGGGTGTTGTTTCTGAGGTTTGCAGGTTGTCTGGTTTGCAGTGTGCTGCTCTGCACACAAACAGGGACCTCCCCTCTCGACTGTTTGATAACTGGAGCCAATGAGAGGCTGAGTCTGCTGCTGCTGTTCCTCCATCGGGCCGGAGAACTACCAGGATGGAGAAGGGACAGCCAATCAGGAGGAGGACTTCATCCACCTGTGTGCTTCTAATGTTGTGTTCTATTACATTATTATTATTATCATATCATACTACACTTTATATTACATTATTGTGTTGAATAGTACATTTGTGTGTTTGTAATGTTGTGTTCTCTTGTCCTTTGTTGTTGCTCCACAGATTCATGGTCCATGTTTTTTCATCAGATAAATTCTTCTTCACTACTGTTCACGTGTGGTTTATAAATAAGTTTGGAAGATTGACTGAACTGATATTATTTTTTCATAAATTTGTATTTCAGAGTTGACACAATCTTCAGACACAAGTTGTTTCAAAATAAAAGCTCTGAAATTCAGCTCCATCCAAAGCATGAAGCAACAAAACAGTGAATGAGCTGATCTGGGTCAGTTTAACATGTTTATTATATCAAGTTGTTTTTATAACTTCAGAACAGTTCTTTAAACAGCGATAGATAATTCCTCTCTAGTGTCAGTCCATTACATTGGAAACATTGAAACGTTGTGATCAGACTTAGAAACAACAATTTTCACAATGAAATCACAAAGTGCATATTTAACACATTATCATAAACCTGTTGCAGCGACGTTTTTAGCTAATCCACGATTAGCCCAGAGAAAACCCAGTGGACAGACAGATGCTTTGACTCAGACTGAGACTGAACTGTGGTTCGTCCACAGACGCTTCCCGACCGTGAATAAACAGCCGCATTTGTTTGCAACTCATTTGAATCCTGTCAAACACGTTCAGTTAATGATGATAAAACATATTTACACCACGATACATTCAAATACTTAGAATACACTGATTTTAAATGTACAATTTGTTCAATCATCCCTCTGGAGTCACAACACAAAAACAAGATGTTACTTCACAGGATGTTATCGGAACATACTCATTAGTATCAGTTTGAAATACTAATGCAATAACAAATATATTTTAGTTATAAATTAGTCAAATTCATAACTAAAATGACACACCCACAAATTCCACTCAAAATTATCCCAGATTTTGAATCGTGTTTACAGGATGTGAAAGATAAAACATTGTTGTTCACAGTGTAAAATCTTGAATCCATGTAGCCCCTGAACCAGAAGAAATATATCAAAATAAAATCACAGAACAGGGACATCAGCCACCAATTCCTTTTATATTTAATATCTTTATGAATTTCTCCTGATCTAACAAACCACTTGTATATTTGCATATAATCCAACAAGATGAAATCACATGAGACAAATATATAATAAATCAACTGATGAAATCAAATTTAAATGTGGAATATAAATCAGCAAATATTAATCAAATGTATAGACGCATCTACTGTTTACAATTTGTGTAAAATAATCTATAATATAATGCATTTTAAGTGTTTTAAATCCTTAAATGTACTTATTTATTGTCCTTTGTTTATATATATATACATATAAACACTGTTTATAGACGTACATTATACATTTCCTTGTATAAATCTTTTTAAATGTATATATATATATATATATATATATATGTGTGTATGTAATTTACAGACATACAAAGTCGTAGATATAGCAGCTATATATAATATATGCATATACATTCCTCAGTAAATGATTATCAATCAATCAATCAAGTTTTATTTGTATAGCCCACATTCACAAATAACAATTCGTCTCATAGGGCTTTAACATTGTGTGACATCCTCTGTCCTTAACCCTCAGCAAGAGTAAGGAAAAACTACTAAAAACCCTTTTCACAGGTAAAAATATGTAGAAACCTCAGAGAGACACATGTGAGGGATCCCTCTCTCAGGATGGACAGAAGTGCAATAGATGTCAGGTGTAAGAAAACATCATCAGGATTTTTAGCAGCATCCATGAGGGTAAACATTTTTCAATACTATGTGTCAGGCAGTCCCGCTGCAATCACAGTCTCTGTTGAATGATATTCATTCACTGTGTTTTCTTGCTCTGTTCTGTCATGTTCTCTGGGTTTCTCTGCTCGTTTTTTTAAAAGATTAATTGTGCTCATTAAAAGTTCATCATATTTGTGGTTTTGTTTCTCCAAAGCTTGTCTGGTCTTTAATTTGATTGATTTCAGCATAGTTCTCTCAAATCTTAGATTAGAGTCTTTTCCATTCACTGACATCTTCTCCACCAGGTTTTTAATCTGTCCTTTGTTGTCTTCCAGGTGTTTTTCCAATTGTTCTTTCTGTTGATTTTCCAGTTGTTTTTTTGGTTTTATTTTCAGTTGTTCTTCCAGTTGTTTTTCCAGTTTTTTTTTTTCCAGGTCTTTGAGGTGTTTTTCCAGGTCTTTCAGTTGTTCTTCCAATTGTTCTTCCAGTTGTTTTTTCAGTTGATCTTCCAGTTCTTTTATTGTTTCTTCAAGTTGTTTTTCCAGTTGTTTTTCCAGGTGTTTTTCCAGTTGTTTTTCAAGGTCGTTCAGTTTTTCCTTTAGTTCTTCTTTCAGTTGTTCTTTCATTTCTTCTTCAAGTTGTTTTTTCAGTCCTTTAATTTCTTCTGCAAGTTGTTTTTCTGGTCCTTTCATTGCTTCTTTATGATCTTCTTGCAGTTTTTCCATTTTATTAATATAGTTTGTTATTTCTTCTTCACCATATTCTACCTTTTTCATGAGACCCTCTTGATCTTCTCCTGGTTCATCTCCACGGTCCGTCTTTGTGGAACCTTTTAAAAACACACCACAGTCCAATAAAAATGTCTCTATATAAAATGAATGTTCTTTATATACAGTCACTGATGCTATTTATATACAGTGTGGCATCACGAGAGGACGTGTGGTAGAGGGGCGTTATGTTCCTCTCCGGGAGTGGCTACCACGCCACAAGATGTCTGCCGGGAAAACTACATCTCCCAGAATGCACTACTCAGAGAGGTCCTAATGCCTCAGCCCTCCGATTGAAGCTGGAGCTCAGGCGTCGGGGGAACTTTGATCTTGTAACTAAGTTGGGAGGATCTGAGGGAGGAGCAACTTTATGGAGCCTATGTTTTGTCTTTTAAAGAACTCTTATGTTTTGCTTCCTCAAAGACTTTTCTGTTTGTAAATAAACCGGATCCTTCGTTTGAAAGCACTTTTTTCCTGCTCGGTCCTTTGGTTTCGCCCGGCCCTTCACCCTGCTTGTTGGTCAAACCTCTCGTGATACCACAACAGTCACTGATCATCTTTATATACAGTCAGGATACGTCAGGATTAACTAGAACTTACGATATTTCAGTTTCATCACAGTAAACCCACAGACGACAGCAGCAACCATGAACAGACCCAAACCAACCCAGGAACCATAAGAACAACGAGAAGAGCAGGAACTGAAGAATTCGTCTGAAAGCAGATATAACACAAACACTTATCATCATCTTATATCATCTGGACATTTCATGGAGTTAGAGTTTCTCATGTGAAGCAGAACCATGTCAGGAACACATCAGGAGCATGTGAGGAACATGCAAGGAACATGTCAGGAACATGTCAGGATCATGTGAGGAACATGTTAGGAACACATCAGGAACATGTCAGGAACATGCAAGGAACATGTCAGGAACATGTCAGGATCATGTGAGGAACATGTTAGGAACACATCAGGAACATGTCAGGAACACATCAGGAGCATGTGAAGCGCATGTTAGGAGCATGATGGAACATGTCAGGAACAAGTGAAGAACATGTCAGAAAAACGTCACGAACATGTGAGGAACACGCAAGAACATGCCAGGAACACGCCAGGAGCAAGTGTGACACGTTAGGAGCATCTGAGGAACATGTCAGAGCTTCAGTTCCTGTGTTTACATTCATGAATCATGTCTACCTGGAACATGTATGGTCGTCTCTCTGGTCTGGTTGATTCTCAGCTGTTGGACTCTGCAGGTGAAGTTGTTGCTCCTCCTCTTCTCCACAGTGACTCTGCTGCTGACCCTGTAGGCGCCGTCAGGACGTCTGAGGCTCTGAGTGGCTCCAGTAGAGATGAGACTTCCCTCAGCGTCCAGCCACAACATCTGCGGCTCTGGAAACCAGCCGTCAGACTCACACAGGAGAACCACGGCTCCTGTGACTCTGTCGGCCGCGGCTAACGTGACGCGAGGCGAGGACCCGGCGCCTGGTGATTCCAGAGAGAACACACGTTCACACCAACCAGACTTTAGAGGTCACAGAGGAGAAAGAGATGTTATAGACTTTGTATCTGAGAAGGTACGAGTCCGATTAGAACAACAATCAGTGCTGTCATATTTGGGAGTTTATCATGTTGGGACTGAGTTCCCAGTGATCTGACTTATAACAAAGAGTCGTAAAACGTGAGACTTGCCTCGGGAAACCCCTCACAATAAAATTCCAGCATGGAGATCTTATCTCCATGTGAGAGAAAATCACTTCCTGGGTCCACCACTGTAAGCCGGCCCTTGGGGCCAAATCCTGACAACTCAATTGGCTGGAGGGCCACACTGACCCCTGACCCCTCCTCCCAGGGGGGAGTCACCTGGAACATGACTTAAAAAGGCTGTGCTCCCAGAAACCTTTCTCTTTTTACTCAGATGCCCAAGCTACCACAAGACCCCTAGGGGTCTTAATAGTTAACTCGGTATTTTTAAGAGACTCTCTTTGTCCTCTCTCTTTTCCACCCTACTCAAGTTGCTAGGCCTCCCGAGGCTTTACCAGACGACTCAGTAAACTAATGGAGGCGATAAGACATTTATTTGAATTCATTTCATTTTATTCTTTCATCTTAGTCGACGTTTTATTTTGGATAGGACTTTTCCTGTTTTAACTTGAAGGACCGAAACAGGAAATTACTCGCGGAACGATCTCAGACTGTTTCATTTTCCACACGGACTTTACTTTTATTCTTTCTCCACACAATCTACAACGGCTACAAGCAGCCGCACGTTCCTGTGAGTGACCACGAGCTCCGCTGCTGCAGAAGAAGACGAAACCTCATCTCGCCACGGAGCACGATGGATCGGCTCCGGCCCAGCTGCGGTGCTCACGAGAGCCCGCCTGAGAGACTTCAAGCGATTCACTGAACCTCCGGGAGATTCGCGCCAATGCGCATGCAACCCACGAAATCACGGTCACAGTAAGAGGCTTATGTTGTCTGGGCAGATGTTAGTTTTAATACGTAACGTATTGATTTAATACTTGAGTGTATTTTGTTGATGGAACCTCCGTGTTCCATTGTTTTAGCCGGCCACTACTCCGAGCCGCCACTTCCGGTTTCCGGTCTGATGGCAATGTTTTGTGTTGCAGTGAATAGGGCCGCGAGAAGCGCCTCCGCCCGCACTGTTAACGTCTGTGTGAGTCTGCAATGATTTCACCGATCAGAACCTCGGCCCACAACGCTCGCTTGAGGGCTGAGGGGTGAATCACTGTTAATCTATCTCTGGCGTGTTTTTAAGAGCTTCTTTGAACTCTCCTTACATGTTTTCTCTCTCTCTCTCTCTCTCTCTCTCTCTCTCTCTCTCTCTCTCTCTCTCTCTCTCTCTCTCTCTCTCTCCCCTTCTAAACCGACCTATACACACTTCCGATCTGTATTTATAATACAGTTCATGTCACATAGTTAAATCTATGCTTAGAGAGGCTGAACACATCTGGAAACCATTTGGCCCCCAAAGCCAAGCAGAGATAAGAATTCTCTTTGTCTAAAATTTCCTTTGTGTAATTCATGTGACGACCACCAGGGTGAGCTCTGGCCACATGGTGTCATTAACATAGACTCCATCTTGAATAACGCAAGTTAACCCGCCATTTTGAGTCTATTATTGCCACGCCTCCGCTCTCTCTCTCCTCCCATCCTGGCTCTAAATTCATAACGGCTCCGCCATCTTGTTTTGTAGTCAATCCGCCATTTTGAGAGTTTTTAGGCCTTGATTCCACGAATCATGATCGGCCTCCATCTTAGATGTGACTGCGTCATCGCCACGCCCCCTTTCTTTTCTCTCGCTCTCTCACTCTCTCTCTCACACACACACACCCACACACACACACACACACACACACACACACACACACAGACACTTTGATAGACACAGACAGACACACACACACAGAGACACATAGATTGACCAGAGGTTACATGCATGTTCTAAATTGTGATAAGCTGCTGTTGTTATCTTTGAAATATGGGAGTTTGTTAAAATGATAAATCATTAAATAACACTAACTTTATTTCACATACACACACATAGACACACATACACAGAGAGACACTTTGACACAGACACACACACACAGAGACAGACATACATAGGTAGACCGCAGGTTTTACATGTATTTTCTGAATTGTGATAAGTGCTGCTGCTGTGTTTATCTTTGAAATATTAGAGCTTGTTAAAATGATAAATCATTGAATAACATTATAACTTTATTTCCCCTTTTTAATAAATACTTTTGTAATTAAAGTATCTGTAGTCTGTGATTATTAGTGCATAAGTGTGTGATTGCAGCTGGATTATGATTGCCTGTGCTCGAACTTAGAAGCCTTCACTGTTTATTAAGTAATCGTTAATATTAAAATATTGACATTATTAATTTGACATTTATCATTATGAGACTGATAATTATAGCTTGATATGTTGGTCCCTGGAAACCAGGGTGGTGCCCCCCTTTCTCAATTATTAATATAGATAGTATTATTCTTAAATTGATAATTTTATTGTTTTTGACTAATTATTTTCATTATTCTTGGTTGATAACCTTATCATTGTTAATTGATAGCTTGTACTTTCTAATTGATAATTCCTATTTTCTCATTAGTGGTTTTATTGTTATTTGATTACTGATCATCTTCAATTAATAATTTAATTATTTTTGATAGATAATTTTTATTATTTTAATAATCATATTTCATGATTATTAATAATTAGCCAACGTCAAGTCTACTCCTATTGCACAACAATCACAACATCATCATTAACCAATCATTGGTCATCATGTGTTTAAATGATGTCATGGTGAAATAGAATTAATACAATAATTCTTATCAAGACGCTTCCGAAAAAGTGAAGCCAAAGCCTCTCGATCGCCCCCTGGTGTCTGGCTGCAGTATAGATCATTAACCTCCTCCATGTAAGCAGATGGGACATGCGCCAAACTTAGAAATCAAGGTAGACGTGATGTTTGTTCAAGTGTTTCTCATCAGTTTGGTTTGAATTAGTTATTTGATGATATAAAAACAGGCGGAGACGTGAGATGATTGACAGCTGAGACTGACTCCTGATTGGCCGAGCTTAGCAATAAACTTACCAACGAGAAGATCCACCCTGGATTCTCTTTTGGTTTCCGGAACAAAGCATCTGTAAGTTCCGTTATCGGAGAGTTTCACCCGAGAGAGATTCAGTGAAACGTCTCCGAGCTTCAGTTTGTCGATGGACACTGACGTTCGTCCTTTGTAAGACGGATGCTGGTTGGACACGAGTTCCTCCCCCTCGTGTCTCACGTGGACATACCTGGGGTTCAGGTCCGATCTGGACCACTCCACTGTCATGGCAACAGCATCCACGGCCGGGTCCAGGTGACACGGTAAAGTGATGTCATCACCCCATGTCACCACTATAGGATCCGTTGGACCAATCACAAGAGACTGATCTGGTATCAACAAAAATGGCGATGATGACGTCATTATATACAATCACTGATCCTCTTTATATACAGTCACTGATCATCTTTATATACAGTCACTGTGTGTGTTTATACATAGAGTTTACCTGTATATGAGCAGATCAGCAGAAAGACTGAAGCAGTGAAGAAAGTCAGTTGAAGTTTAAACAGAAACATGGTGAAGATCTGAAAATGAAAATAAGATGATTCAGTAACATGTGACCAAGAAACTTAACAATTGTATCAAATAAACTGGAATCAAAAACATTTCATAATTTATACTGTTGAGTTCAAGCAGGAAGTGAACAAGTTAAAAACACGTTAAACATTCAAACATTCAAACAGTTATTTTCCCCATCACATAAATCATTCAGTCATGTCAACGTTCCACAATAAATACAAGTTTGAGTGTAAAACGAACAACTGACCTGGATTTTACTTTTCTGTTTGTGATCGAAATCAAACCAAACGTTTTAAGATTTTACACAGTTTAAAACGCATATCTTATTTTATATGTTTATTTTGAAATAAATAAGTTACATTTTACTTATTTCAAAAGAACAAATGTTCATAACGATCACGCACCTGTTGTGTTAACGCTGCAGCTCAGAAGAGATCACCTGACAAACTGCCGGGTCAAAGTCGAATGAAGAGACACACCTCTGCTACGAACATTCATATTTTTATAGTGTTGAAGCAAACAGATCAAAAGTCCTGGATCCGTCTCCTGATTGTGTGTGTGTGTGTGTGTGTGTGTGTGTGTGTGTGTGTCTGTGTGTGTGTGTGTTAATGTGTTAGTGTGTGTGTTAATGTGTGTGTGTGGGTGTGTGTGTGTGTGATGGTGTGTGTCTGTGTGTGTGTGTGTGTGTGTGTGGGTGTGTGTGTTAATGTGTGTGGGTGTGTGTGTGTGTGTGTGTGTGTGTCTGTGTGTGTGTGTGTTAATGTGTTAGTGTGTGTGTTAGTGTGTGTGTTAATGTGTGTGGGTGTGTGTGTTAATGTGTGTGGGTGTGTGTGTGTGTGTGTTAGTGTGTGTGGGTGTGTGTGTTAATGTGTGTGGGTGTGTTAGTGTGTGTGGGTGTGTGTGTTAATGTGTGTGTGTGTGTGTGTTTGTTAGTGTGTGTGTTAATGTGTGTGGGTGTGTGTGTGTTAATGTGTTAGTGTGTGTGTTAATGTGTGTGGGTGTGTGTGTTAATGTGTGTGGGTGTGTGTGTGTGTGTGTGGGTGTGTGTGTTAATGTGTGTGTGTGTGTGTCAGTGTGTGTGTGTTAGTTTGTGTTAGTGTGTGTGTGTCTTAGTGTGTTAGTGTGTGTGTGTGTATGTGTGTATATGTGTCTGTGATTTAAGTGTGTGTGTGTGTGTTACTGTGTGTGTGTGTTAATGTGTTAGTGTGTGTGTGTGTGTATGTGTGTACGTGTGTGTGTGTGTCTTTGTGTGTTAGTGTGTGTGTGTGTGTCTGTGTGATTTGTGAATATGGGCTATACAAATACAATTTGATTGATTGATGATTGATATACAGATACATTTATTCCAAAACAA
Organism: Limanda limanda; assembly: GCF_963576545.1. Classification (NCBI taxonomy): domain Eukaryota; kingdom Metazoa; phylum Chordata; class Actinopteri; order Pleuronectiformes; family Pleuronectidae; genus Limanda; species Limanda limanda. The sequence continues at coordinate 906,970 of NC_083657.1, forward strand.
ATATATACATATACAACCATACAACTATATATTTTGATATATATATAAATGTTCATATTTATTCATTTGTTTAATGGCTTATCAAAAAAGATTGTCAACCAGCAGCAAGTCTAGTCTGTTTCAAATACATTTTATTCGTTTATTGCCTTTGAGACCAAGTAACTACGTTATTTACATTTTGAAAATGAAGAACTGAAGGAAACAATGAAAACAGTTTGATTCAGATGAGAAAAGACTAAACTCTAAATCAATCATTTGAAAACAATGAACATAATCAGAGTAGTAAAAGATCATAGTCAGGATTAAAAATGTACAAAATGTAGAGTGAAGCATCTTTCTGTCGTTTCACACCAAAGATTCTGATCACGTATGATCTATTACAAGTGGAATTACTTTTTTACAACATAGCACATGTTGGAACTCGTCTCCATTAGAGGATTCCTTCAAGGTGCAGATCACTTGTTAATAATGGAGCAGATGGACAATCCGAAAATTTGAAGTAAGAAAAACACCTTTTTTGATATTTTTAACAAAGAAGTTAAATATTTTCTCAGATTGATATAAGAGCAGGATCGTGAGAATCCTAATAGTTTTCTCTCTCCAGCATTTTCGACAGTTTGATGAAACTCTTGTCTGTTTTCTCCACGTTTTCTTCTATTGTATTGATCATATTCTCAAAATCAAACTTTATGTCCTTCATCTTTGTCTGAAACTCAAACACCTTTTCTTCTTTAAAGACTCCTCCCTCCTGACAGTGGGATCGGTCCTTCTCCAGCGACTCCAGATGTCCTTTGACCTTCATCAGCTTCTCTGTGAAGACGTCCCTCAGCTCCAAGAACATCTGCTCAGATTTCTGTCCAGTGTTGCTCAGCTCTTCCTGCAGCTGCTGTTTATTCTCGTCCGTTGTCCTCTGCCTGTTGTCCTCACCTAAAACTATGAGACAAGTTGAATGTGAAGTGCGTCTGTACAATCGAAAACCCATAATGAACTGGAAACATCTGAAGAGAAGAAACAATTTTCCATAATCTTCATTGTAAATTATGTCTTTATTGTTTTATTGTTGTGGAAACAACTTACTGCGTGCTGTGTCCAAATCCTTTAGGAGCTGTTTGTTTTTCTTTCCTTGACAAGAGAACATGTGGAAATCCAAAACATTTCAAATCAAAATTTCAATCTGAACAAATGAACTTGAAAACTATCGATGTATATTATTCAAATTATTTCAAAGTTTTAAATAATGAAGAGCATATCAAATGTTTGATGTTTATCTTACCTGCACATTTCCAGCCTCCAAAGCATCCAAAGAGAAAACCCCCAGCGACAGCAGGAAACACACAAATGAGAACACAATACACAGAACAAGACGGAACTCCAGCTGGAAAAAATAAATCAGAGACACAACTTGTATAAATCATGAGTTAGTAAGACAGGGACTTTATTTTAGAAGAGTGGGTCACTCTTACACTCTCTGTCAGAATTCCTCATCGAAATCTGAAAACAGAAACATCACATGTAAATGATTGATTCACCAAAAGAAAAGAATAAAGATAAGAAAAGAAAACTCGCAGTGAGAACCTCGTCGGCTTCGGTCTCCGTCGTCTGAGGCTGTTTGAGTTCCTTCGTTTCTGCAGAGAAAATGTTATGTATATACCTTTCAATAGATATACATGTATATGCATATATATACTGTATTATTACTACAATAATTCTTATCTCTCCATTGTGGGACTAATAAAGAATTATTTTTTATGAGGAAGCTTGCAACTGTAAATAAAAATGGTTGACATGACGCTTCCTAAAAGTGAAGCCAAAGCCTCTCGATCGCCCCCTGGTGTCTGGCTGCAGTATAGATCATAAACCTCCTCCATGTTAGTTGATGGGACATGGACAAAACAACAAATCTTAGCAGACGTGATGTTTGTTCAAGTGTTTCTGATCAGTTTGGTTTGAATTAGTTATTTAATGATATAAAAACAGGCGGAGACGTAAGATGATGGACAAAACTTGCAGAATTTTAAATTTCATTTGTACATAAAGAGCATCTTTATTTACAGTCACTGATCATCTTTATATACAGTCACTGTGTGTGTTTATACATAGAGTTTACCTGTATATGAGCAGATCAGCAGAAAGACTAAAGCAGTGAAGAAAGCCAGTTGAAGTTTAAACAGAAACATGGTGAAGATCTGAAAATGAAAATAAGATGATTCAGTAACATGTGACCAAGAAACGTAACAATTGAATCAAATAAACTTGAATTAAGAAGATTTCATACTTTAAACTGTTGAAATGTTTGAGTTTTCAGACCCATAAGTGCATATTAGTCTACACAACACAACTCAAACAGGAAGTGAACAATTTTAAACACGTTAAACATTCAAACAGTTAACAAAAATTATTGTCACAATAAATACAACTGACCTCGAGTTTACTTTTCTGTTTGTGATCGAATGAAACCAAACGTTTTAAGATTTGACACTGTTCATAACTTATAGCTTATTTTAGATGTTTATTTTTAAATAAATAAGTTACATTTTTATAACTTATTTCAAAGAGCAAATGTTCACAAAGGTAACGCACCTGTTGTATTAACGCTGCAGCTCAGAAGAGATCACCTGACAAACTGCTGGAACTAGAAGAGACACACAGACGAAAACAACAACACATTTATTCTTATTAGATTCACATATTAAATTTACATAACCTGAACCAAACAATGCCATAGAAACTGTTCATTTCAATTTAATGTAGATTTTCCGTTGACGCTCACTTACCTGTTGGGTACGTTCAGACATTAGCTGAGTAAAGAGAATAGCAGCTGCATGGCCCAATAAAATAAAACAGTTTGTACTTTAACCTTCATTATCTATGCAATGCGAGATCTTTTATTATATCAAATAAATCATCAACACTTTATTACTTTATTGTTACCAGGAACTCAAACCTTCATCAGTTAGACCTTTCTTAACGGATTCAACACCAGTGAAAACTACACAGGAAAAAAGACGAGGAACACAGATCATTCAATCATCAATCAAATCTTCAGCATTGTTGTGCAATAGGAGTAGACTTGACGTTGGCTAATTATTAATAATCATGAAATATGATTATTAAAATAATAAAAATTATTTATCAAAAATAATTAAATTATTAATTGAAGATGATCAGTAATCAAATAACAATAAAACCACTAATGATAAAATAGGAATTATCAATTAGAAAGTACAAGCTATCAATTAACAATGATAAGGTTATCAACCAAGAATAATGAAAATAATTAGTCAAAAACAATAAAATTATCAATTTAAGAATAATACTATCTATATTAATAATTGAGAAAGGGGGGCACCACCCTGGTTTCCAGGGACCAACATATCAAGCTATAATTATCAGTCTCATAATGATAAATGTCAAATTAATAATGTCAATATTTTAATATTAACGATTACTTAATAAACAGTGAAGGCTTCTAAGTTCGAGCACAGGCAATCATAATCCAGCTGCAATCACACACTTATGCACAAATAATCACAGACTACAGATACTTTAATTACAAAAGTATTTATTAAAAAGGGGAAATAAAGTTATAATTTTATTCAATGATTTATCATTTTAACAAGCTCCAATATTTCAAAGATAAACACAGCAGCAGCACTTATCACAATTCAGAAAATACATGTAAAACCTGCGGTCTACCTATGTATGTCTGTCTCTGTGTGTGTGTGTCTGTGTCAAAGTGTCTCTCTGTGTATGTGTGTCTATGTGTGTGTATGTGAAATAAAGTTAGTGTTATTTAATGATTTATCATCTTAACAAACTCCAATATTTCAAAGATCACAACAGCAGCAGCACTTATCACAATTTAGAACACACATGTAACCTCTGGTCCATCTATGTGTCTCTGTGTGTGTGTGTCTCTGTCTGTGTCTATCAATGTGTCTGTGTGTGTGTGTGTGTGTGTGTGTGTGTGTGTGGGTGTGGGTGTGGGTGTGTGTGTGTGTGTGAGAGAGAGCGAGAGAGCGAGAGAAAAGAAAGGGAGCATGGCGATGACGCAGTCACATCTAAGATGGCGGCCGATCATGATTCGTGGAATCAAGGCCTAAAAACTCTCAAAATGGCGGATTGACTACAAAACAAGATGGCGGAGCCGTTATGAATTTAGAGCCAGGATGGGAGGAGAGAGAGAGCGGAGGCGTGGCAATAATAGACTCAAAATGGTGGGTTAACTTGCATTATTCAAGATGGAGTCTATGTTAATGACACCATGTGGCCGGAGCGCACACTGGTGGTCGTCACATGAATTACACAAAGGAAATTTTAGACAAAGAGAATTCTTATCTCTGCTTGGCTTTGGGGGCCGAATGGTTTCCAGATGTGTTCAGCCTCTCTAAGCAGAGATTTAACTATGTGACCTGAACTGTACTATAAATACAGATCAGAAGTGTGTATAGGTCGGTTTAGAAGGAGAGAGAGAGAGAGAGAGAAAACATGTAAGGAGAGTTCAAAGAAGCTCTTAAAAATACGCCTGAGATGAGTTAACAGTGATTCACCCCTCAGCCCTCAAGCGAACGTTGTGGGCCGAGGTTCTGATCGGTGAAATCATTGCAGACTCACACAGACGTTAACAGTGCGGGCGGAGGCGCTTCTCGCGGCCCTATTCACTGCAACACAAAACATTGCGATCAAACCGGAAACCGGAAGTAGCGGCTCGGAGTAGTGGCCGGCTAAAACAATGGAACACGGAGGTTCCATCAACAAAATACACTCAAGTATTAAATCAATACGCTACGTATTAAAACTAACATCTGCCCAGACAACATAAGCCTCTTACTGTGACCGTGATTTCGTGGGTTGCATGCGCATTGGCGCGAATCTCCCGGAGGTTCAGTGAATCGCTTGAAGTCTCTCAGGCGGGCTCTCGTGAGCACCGCAGCTGGGCCGCAGCCGATCCGTCGTGCTCCGTGGTGAGATGAGGTTTCGTCTTCTTCTGCAGCAGCGGAGCTCGTGCTCACTCACAGGAACGTGCGGCTGCTTGTAGCCGTTGTAGATCGTGTGGAGAAAGAATAAAAGTAAAGTTCGTGTGGAAAATGAAACAGTCTGAGATCGTTCCGCGAGTAATTTCCTGTTTCGGTCCTTCAAGTTAAAACAGGAAAAGTCCTTTCCAAAATAAAACGTCGACTAAGATGAAAGAATAAAATGAAATGAATTCAAATAAATGTCTTATCGCCTCCATTAGTTTACTGAGTCGTCTGGTAAAGCCTCGGGAGGCCTAGCAACTTGAGTAGGGTGGAAAAGAGAGAGGACAAAGAGAGTCTCTTAAAAATACCGAGTTAACTATTAAGACCCCTAGGGGTCTTGTGGTAGCTTGGGCATCTGAGTAAAAAGAGAGGGGTTTCTGGGAGCTCAGCCTTTTTAAGTCATGTTCCAGGTGACTCCCCCCTGGGAGGAGGGGTCAGGGGTCAGTGTGGCCCTCCAGCCAATTGAGTTGTCAGGATTTGGCCCCCAGGGGCGGGCTTACAGTGGGGGACCCAGGAAGTGACCTGCTGCCACATGGAGATAAGGGCCCCATGCTGGATTTTTAAATGTAAGGGGTCTCCTGAGGCGATTCCCCAAGTTTTACGACTCTTTGTTATAAGTCAGATCACTGGGACCTCAGTCCCAACAGCATTCATATGTAAACAATGTGACAGCGTGCTCTAAAGAATTAAAGCTAACACCCCCCCCCCCCTTCTCAGTGTAATGTAAAGGCAACAACCACGAGAACAGAGGTGTAGGTGTGTAGGTTGGGAAGGAAGTAGGGAGGTTGTTGGGCAGGTAGGAAGGCTAGAGAGCAGGTAGGAAGGTAGGAAGGTTAGAGAGCAGGTAGGAAGGTAGGAAGGTTAGAGAGCAGGTAGGAAGGTAGGAAGGTTAGAGAGCAGGTAGGAAGGTGGTAAGTTAGGGAGGTAGAAAGGTTAGAGAGCAGGTAGGAAGGTAGGAAGGTTAGAGGGCAGGTAGGAAGGTGGTAAGTTAGGGAGGTAGAAAGGTTAGAGAGCAGCAGAGGTGTCAAAAGTATTAACATTCATTACTCAAGTACAAATATAGATACTAGGGTTTAAAAAGACTTCTGTAGAAGTTGAAGTATCAACTCAAGCTTTTTACTAAAGTAAAAGTGTAAAAGTACTGGTTTCAAAACTATAAAAGTATAAAAGTAAAAGTAAGGACAAACTCTTAAGCCGCGTCTCAGGGGCCTATAGTGCACTACCCCACCTCCCCTAAAGCCATAATGACTATAATGATATATTAAAATGTTATGTTGAAAAATATGGGATGCACTAGGCTACCCATTTCAGCTGCACATATGCCCATTGAAAATGATCACTTTTTATTGCAATGCAAATACATTAAAGTACCAAATGTGTACTACTGAGCATTACCATGCGTTTCATGGAGCGGAAGACATGATAACTAGTTGCCAATAAGTATTGTAATAGTGCAACAAGTCAAACTTCAGTGGAATGTTATCAATAACCTTTATTGGAAGAGACCTTGAGACCGTTGGACTCAATCCTGTATTGTAATCGTGATTCGACTCTGGTCAGAGGGAAAGTGGAAGTGGCTGAGGCTCATTGTTCTTCACTGTGACCTACATGAACTATTGTGTGGGCGCACACACACACACACACACACTTTCATACCTACGTCACTGAACTTTGTTTGAAAGATGCAGATTTGACAAATGATTCAACTCTTGGAATTCAGCCCATTTGGATCAGAACACACCAACAAGCAAAGTAATGAATAACGACTCCTGCATTTTTTCATGTGTGGATTCGATGCAGAGTCCAAAACTTTCAACAGGAACCAAACCAACAATTCAGTTTCACATGGTTTTAGAACTCATACGTGCCTTTAGCGCTAAGAACAGACCAATCAGGAAGAGGGTCTGTCGTTGGTATTTCAGTCTGATGGTCTCAGTCATCACTCGACAACATGGAGCTCTTATCTCTCTGTGTCCCACTGTGTGAGTAGCAGGTTCTGTTTGAAGCTTAAAGCTGTTTGTCTAATTTATATCAGATTTATTGATTCAGCCAGCATGTAGAAATCATCTATAATCTCCTGTTTTCTAATGTGAAGGTTTCTGTGTCTTTGTCTCCTCAGTGATTCTGACACTTGTTGCTAAAATCCACAACCTGAAGGATCAGAGAGACGGTAAATGCACTTCCTGCTAATCAGCATCCTTCACATCAGAGCTCAGTACATGGAGCGTGATGTCGAGTGTTGTCGTTACTCAAACGTCTCTGCTAACGGTTTCTCATGATCCGTGGTTTAGCTCAGCAGGCAGGTGGTGTGTGTGTGTGTGTTTTTTTAAGACAATAACATTCAATAAATATCTTTAATTTCAGTTGTCTCAGATGCAGCTTTTCCTCACTTCGATCCAGAACGCCTGCAGTTCTTTCAGTACGAGTCGGTCTCGATCAGCTGTGAGGATCTGAAAGGCCTCAGCGAGTGGAGAGTGATGAGGAGGCTGAAGGAACTAACTCCATCAAACGCTTCTTCCTGGGAGATGTGGACAAGATCCCGCACGATCAAAACTGTGCATGAATCCGACAGCGGAGAATATTGGTGCGAAGATGAACACGGAGAGAAAAGTAATGCAGTTAACGTCTCTGTTGGTAAGTTGAACAAAATCTGATCCAACATTTTGATGACCAACTTATCAATGCACTGAAGTGGCCCACGTTCTCCCAGCTGGAGGGTTGGTACTTTATGTGCAGCTTGTAGCGTTGAAGGCACCTGATCGGTACGTTAGCGTTTTATTATAACTATAGACTATCTCTGCCACATCATAGCATAAATCATCTGTTTGGCGACATTGCTTCATTGTTGTGCAACGAGTAGTCCCTCTCGTCAGTGGCTCATTAGGAAATGATGATTTTTTTCTTCATGCACGACAAACAGAGATCTCAGCAGGAAGCAGAATTAGATGTAGTTTGAGGTTGAGTCTGTTTTACACTGTAGGTCGAGAGGTGATCCTAGATATTCCTCTTGGTCCTGTGATGGAGGGAGATAACGTGACTCTGCGCTGCATCATGGAGAAACCTGTCCCCCAAATCGCTGAGTTCTTTAGGGACAACGTCCTTATACAGACGGGATACAAAGGAGTGATGAGCATCAACAGTGTGTCCAAGTCTGATGAAGGACTCTACAAGTGCAACATCTCCGGAGTCGGAGAATCACCAGAGAGCTGGCTGAATGTCCAAGGTCAGAGCAGCATTTACACGTTCTATCACACCATTAGCTGAATGTTTTTAATTAGTGTTTTATCACTGTTATGTATTCTGCAAACATGAATTATCATCTTAAATGACATGTTCACTTTATCCCAAAAGGAAATGCGTCTCTGTCTGGGCACAAAGAAAATGACTCGTCCTCCAGTCGAACCCCTCATCTTGTCCTGCCGTGGACCTTAACCATTGTTCTACTGGGTTCTCTGCTTCTGCTGGGACTTCTCTATAGAAACCGTCGAGGTAAAGTGACTTAAACTGGACTAAAGGAGGCGCTGTCGAAAATATTGATGTTTTACCTGGAAGAGTCTGAACTAAGCTTCCTGAAGAATTTCCTTTATTTCATCACTTTTACCTCGTCTGCTTCTTTTCTCTACTCCAGCATTAATCTGCTCTTCATCAGACGACTTGGCCATGAACCCAACAGGTGAGGACGTGCAAGCAGAAGTTACCATTCAGGATATGTCTAACATATACACATATATACATCTACACTTTTCAATGTTAAATTCAGAAATATGAGACATTTCTTTGTAGTCCTGTTAAATGAGATCAAATAAAATATTTTAATATATCTGCATATTACTTTTCAAGTACATTGAGGTGCAGGTGATAGTTTGAGACCACATGAGGTTCTTCTGCACGTTTATTCATCTGCACGAAGACCTGAGGTTGAAAGCATAAAAAAAAAAACATGTTCTCATGAAGATGCAGAATAGAAATGGTTTAGAGCTGTACGACATGTCGGCAGCTTTATTCAGTTTAAAGCACATTTCAAATTCAGAGGGAATTTTTTAAATTACATTTAACTCGATTTGTTTCTCCAACAGTTTCCAGACAAGATGCAAATTCAGGGGATGTCATCTACTCTGTGATAAACAAAAGGTAAAACTGAAGCTATAAAATAAAACTTCACTGTGAACCACATTACCAGGTTCTGAATACTGTGCATATATAAATATACACACACTCAGTTTCCTCCTCTGATGCGGTTGATCTCTATTTCCTGTTTCACAGGCCTCGCTGACGCCTGACAGACACTGAAGAGGAAACTTATACACTTTTATGACAAAGTGACACCACATTAGTCATAAAAATAAATAGAAAATGCAGAAAAACTTTTTAATTTGATCACTGATGATAGAAGAAAATAAAAAGCCTAGTTTGTTTCTTTGTGTTACTTTAGTGTCAGAGTGAGTGCTCTGTCTGCAGGTGAGGATCTTTGCCTGCACCTTGGTCTCTTCCGAAGGGCTTGATCAATGGGCGTGGCCTGGGGAGCTGTCAGCTGCTGATTGGTCTGTCTTTAACACCTGACAATTCAAAATGTTCAGTTTGACAGCAGCGCCCCCTGTTGGCTTCAGTCCCCAAACATTAATACTACAGGTTGGATGTTTCATTCCAGTTTTGCTGGCGTCACTTCCTGTTGGATTAACTGTTGGTTCATCCTGCACCGTTTTCTCCTCTTTGTCAGGTTAAGTCGCCGTCTTTCAGATTTATTAAGTTTCCTTTCAGTCAAATGAATCTTCTGTTTGTTGTGTGGTTTCACCCTCAAGTCTTCATGTATAAATAAATTGTGGTTATTTTGTGTGCGCTTGTATTTCAGTGTTGTGAGTTTTGTTTCATGCACACAGAAGAGTTTGAGAGACACGTCTTCTCCTGTTAAACTGAATAAACAAAACTAGCAAGCAAACCCCAGTTCCTGAGGCAATGTGGGAGGAGCCTTTACTATCAAAAGAGACATTTTGATACCTGGTATTTCATGATGGCCTGATACGATGATGATTTAAAAAATGAACGTGGACATCACTCACGTTCATCGTTACGTTCACGTTAATAATATGAAAACTGATTCGTTAAATTCAGTACAACACTGAACTGTCCAGCCACTGCAGAGGGGCTGCAGAGCCGCGGGGGGCCGACCCCTGTGTGGAACTGAATCTGTTTCATGTATTGGACGTTTTTGTGTCTCCTGTGGCAGTAGAACCCATCACTTTTTGAGCTCTCAGGGCCACCGTAGATAAGGTATGACAATGAGATATGGTCAATTAAGGTAAGAATGAAAATACAGACAGTGTATACAATAACAGTAGAAATATGAATATAGATGAGGCTGTTTTCTAAAACGCAAAGCATCCTCCAGCATCACGCTGACAAATTATAATCAGTGACCGTATCGATTTGTTCACTTTTAATAAGAATGTTTGTTCCTCTTCTGTTTTTCCTGATCTTTGTCTGAAGGATATATATAACATTCAATATACTTTGGTTATATTTTAATTATATTAGTAATATTTCCAGGAATCCTGGAGTTCTATGAAACACTTAACTATTTTCATTAAACGTATTAAAGTACAAGCAGCCTCAGAGTGGGGGTGTGAGGTTCCTGTGAAGAAGGAAACTGACCCAGGAAACAGAAGTGCACCAACACCTCCCTCTCTCATGTTGATAAGAGATGTGTTCCACTGATTCTCCACCTGTCTTGAAGTGTGTCTGAGTGGTGCTGCTGGATGGGACCAATGAATAACGACTCCTGCATGTTTTCATGTGTTGATTCGATGCAGAGTCCAAAACTTTCAGCAGGAACCAAACCAACACCCCAGTTTCACATGGTTTTAAACTTAGAACTCATACGTGCCTTTAGCGCTAAGAACAGACCAATCAGGAAGAGGGTCTGTCGTTGGTATTTCAGTCTGATGGTCTCAGTCGTCACTCGACAACATGGAGCTCTTATCTCTCTGTGTCCCACTGTGTGAGTAGCAGGTTCTGTTTGAAGCTTAAAGCTGTTTGTCTAATTTATATCAGATTTATTGATTCAGCCAGCATGTAGAAATCATCTATAATCTCCTGTTGTCTCATGTGAAGGATTCTGTGTCTTTGTCTCCTCAGTGATTCTGACACTTGTTGCTAAAATCCACAACCTGAAGGATCAGAGAGACGGTAAATGCACTTCCTGCTAATCAGCATTCTTCACATCAGAGCTCAGTACATGGAGCGTGATGTCGAGTGTTGTCGTTACTCAAACTTCTTTGCTAACGGTTTCTCATGATCCGTGGTTTAGCTCAGCAGGCAGGTGGTGTGTGTGTGTGTGTTTTTTTTAAGACAATAACATTCAATAAATATCTTTAATTTCCGTTGTCTCAGATGCAGCTTTTCCTCACTTCGATCCAGAACGCCTGCAGTTCTTTCAGGACGAGTCGGTCTCGATCAGCTGTGAGGATCTGAGAGGCCTCAGCGAGTGGAGAGTGATGAGGAGGCTGAAGGAACTAACTCCATCAAACGCTTCTTCCTGGGAGATGTCGTCAAGATCCCGCACGATCAAAACTCTGCATGAATCCGACAGCGGAGAATATTGGTGCGAAGATGAACGCGGAGAGAAAAGTAATGCAGTTAACGTCTCTGTTGGTAAGTTGAACAAAATCTGATCCAACATTTTGATGACCAACTTATCAATGGACTGATTTGGCCCACGTTCTCCCAGCTGGAGGGTTGGTACTTTATGTGCAGCTTGTAGCGTTGAAGGCACCTGATCGGTACGTTAGCGTTTTATTATAACTATAGACTATCTCTGCCACATCATAGCATAAATCATCTGTTTGGCGACATTGCTTCATTGTTGTGCAACGAGTAGTCCCTCTCGTCAGTGGCTCATTAGGAAATGACGATTTTTTCTTCGTGCACGACAAACAGAGATCTCAGCAGGAAGCAGAATTAGATGTAGTTTGAGGTTGAGTCTGTTTTACGCTGTAGGTCGAGAGGTGATCCTAGATATTCCTCTTGGTCCTGTGATGGAGGGAGATAACGTGACTCTGCGCTGCATCATGGAGAAACCTTTCCCTCAAATCGCTGAGTTCTTCAGGGACAACGTCCTTATCCAGACGGGATACAAAGGAGTGATGAGCATCTACAGTGTGTCCAAGTCTGATGAAGGACTCTACAAGTGCAACATCTCCGGAGTCGGAGAATCACCAGAGAGCTGGCTGAATGTCCAAGGTCAGAGCAGCCTTATATCTACACACGTTATATGACACCATTAGCTAAATGTTTTTCATTACTCTTTTATCACTGTTGTGTATTCTGCAAACATGAATTATCATCTTAAATGAAAAGTTCACTTTATCCCAAAAGGAAATGCGTCTCTGGCTGGGCACAAAGAAAATGACTCGTCCTCCAGTCGAACCCCTCATCTTGTCCTGCCGTGGACCTTAACCATTGTTCTACTGGGTTCTCTGCTTCTGCTGGGACTTCTCCATAGAAACCGTCGAGGTAAATTGACTTAAACTGGACTAAAGTAGGCGCTGTCGAAAATATTGATGTTTTACCTGGAAGAGTCTGAACTAAGCTTCCTGAAGAATTTCCTTTATTTCATCACTTTAACCTCGTCTGCTTGTTTTCTCTACTCCAGCATTAATCTGCTCTTCATCAGACGACTTGGCCATGAACCCAACAGGTGAGGACGTGCAAGCAGAAGTTACCATTCAGGATATGTCTAACATATACACATATATACATCTACACTTTTCAATGTTAAATTCAGAAATATGAGACATTCTTTGTAGTCCTGTTAAATGAGATCAAATAAAATATTTTAATTTATCTGCATATTACTTTTAAGTACATTGAGGTGCAGTTGATAGTTTGAGACCACATGAGGTTCCTCTGCAGGTTTATTCATCAGCACGAAGACCTGAGGTTGAAAGCATAAAAAAAAACGTGTTCTCATGAGGATGCAGAATAGAAATGGTTTAGAGCTGTACGACATGTCGGCAGCTTTATTCAGTTTAAAGCACATTTCAAATTCAGAGGGAATTTTTTAAATTACATTTAAGTCGATTTGTTTCTCCAACAGTTTCCAGACAAGATCCAAATTCAGTGGAGGTCATCTACTCTGTGATAAACAAAAGGTAAAACTGAAGATATAAAATAAAACTTCACTGTGAACCACATTACCAGGTTCTGAATACTGTGCATATATATATATATATATATATATATATATATATATATATATATATATATATATATATATATATATATATATATATATACACACACACACTCAGTTCCTCCTCTGATGCGGTTGAGCTCTATTTCCTGTTTCACAGGCCTCGCTGACGCCTGACAGACACTGAAGAGGAAACTTATACACTTTTATGACAAAGTGACACCACATTAGTCATAAAAATAAATAGAAAATGCAGAAAAACTTTTTAATTTGATCACTGATGATAGAAGAAAATAAAAAGCCTAGTTTGTTTCTTTGTGTTACTTTAGTGTCAGAGTGAGTGCTCTGTCTGCAGGTGAGGATCTTTGCCTGCACCTTGGTCTCTTCCGAAGGGCTTGATCAATGGGCGTGGCCTGGGGAGCCGTCAGCTGCTGATTGGTCTGTCTTTAACACCTGACAATTCAAAATGTTCAGTTTGACAGCAGCGCCCCCTGTTGGCTTCAGTCCCCAAACATTAATACTACAGGTTGGATGTTTCATTCCAGTTTTGCTGGCGTCACTTCCTGTTGGATTAACTGTTGGTTCATCCTGCACCGTTTTCTCCTCTTTGTTCGGAAGTCAGGTTAAGTCGCCGTCTTTCAGATTTATTAAGTTTCCTTTCAGTCAAATGTATCTTCTGTTTGTTGTGTGGTTTCACCCTCAAGTCTTCATGTATAAATAAATTGTGGTTATTTTGTGTGTGCTTGTATTTCAGTGTTGTGAGTTTTGTTTCATGCACACAGAAGAGTTTGAGAGACACGTCTTCTCCTGTTAAACTGAATAAACAAAACTAGCAAGCAAACCCCAGTTCCTGAGGCAATGTGGGAGGAGCCTTTACTATCAAAAGAGACATTTTGATACCTGGTATTTCATGATGGCCTGATACGATGATGATTTAAAAAATGAACGTGGACGTCACTCACGTTCATCGTTACGTTCACGTTAATAATATGAAAACTGATTCGTTAAATTCAGTACAACACTGAACTGTCCAGCCACTGCAGAGGGGCTGCAGAGCCGCGGGGGGCCGACCCTGTGTGGAACTGAATCTGTTTCATGTATTGGACGTTTTTGTGTCTCCTGTGGCAGTAGAACCCATCACTTTTTGAGCTCTCAGGGCCACCGTAGATAAGGTATGACAATGAGATATGGTCAATTAAGGTAAGAATGAAAATACAGACAGTGTATACAATAACAGTAGAAATATGAATATAGATGAGGCTGTTTTCTAAAACGCAAAGCATCCTCCAGCATCACGCTGACAAATTATAATCAGTGACCGTATCGATTCGTTCACTTTTAATAAGAACGTTTGTTCCTCTTCTGTTTTTCCTGATCTTTGTCTGAAGGATATATATAACATTCAATATACTTTGGTTAAATTTGAATTGTATTAGTAATATTTCCAGGAATCCTGGAGTTCTATGAAACACTTAACTATTTTCATTAACTACACGTTTTTAAGCCTTTTTGATGGTATGGTTTAAATATGAACAAACCAGTATTAAAGGAACTCGCTGGGTCCACAGAGACCGACGCCTTGATTCTTTTCTGTGTGTTTGGCTTGGACTTTTCCACCAGTTTCCCAGTGAATGATTCCAATTTAGAGAACTGGTATATTAGTGTTTGCAGAAGATTGAACTGGAGTGTCGGGGCTCGGCGGAGGCCACTAGATTTAGAATTAAAGGACACATGTTGCGTGCTGTAGTTTTAACATCTGATGCATGTTTCCTGTCAGATAACGTTGTTTCCTGTCATCAAAAAGTAAAAGACATCTTTCACAACATGAAATGATCATAATCTACAAAGATATTTTAAACTGAAGAAATATTTGAGGCAATTCTACTATTTTTTTTACTGTATTAAATTTCCATCGTTGCTATCCCCATTATTTCCGATATCATATCATTCTAAATGTCCAGTAACTATCAGGACCACAGCTCTGTCTGGTGCAGGGACGTGTGCTGATTTCTATCACGGTGGCTCGACAGCAACAGAAACGTATTAAAGTACAAGCAGCCTCAGAGTGGGGGTGTGAGGTTCCTGTGAAGAAGGAAACTGACCCAGGAAACAGAAGTGCACCAACACCTCCCTCTCTCATGTTGATAAGAGATGTGTTCCACTGATCCTCCACCTGTCTTGAAGTGTGTCTGAGTGGCGCTGCTGGATGGGACCAATGAATAACGACTCCTGCATGTTTTCATGTGTTGATTCGAGTCCAAAACTTTCAGCAGGAACCAAACCAACACCTCAGTTTCACATGGTTTTAAACTTAGAACTCATACGTGCCTTTAGCGCTAAGAACAGACCAATCAGGAAGAGGGTCTGTCGTTGGTATTTCAGTCTGATGGTCTCAGTCATCACTCGACAACATGGAGCTCTTATCTCTCTGTGTCCCACTGTGTGAGTAGCAGGTTCTGTTTGAAGCTTAAAGCTGTTTGTCTAATTTATATCAGATTTATTGATTCAGCCAGCATGTAGAAATTATCTCTGATCTCCTGTTGTCTCATGTGAAGGTTTCTGTGTCTTTGTCTCCTCAGTGATTCTGACACTTGTTGCTAAAATCCACAACCTGAAGGATCAGAGAGACGGTAAATGCACTTCCTGCTGATCAGCATCCTTCACATCAGAGCTCAGTACATGGAGCGTGATGTCGAGTGTTGTCGTTACTCAAACGTCTTTGCTAACGGTTTCTCATGATCCGTGGTTTAGCTCAGCAGGCAGGTGGTGTGTGTGTGTGTGTGTTTTTTTAAGACAATAACATTCAATAAATATCTTTAATTTCCGTTGTCTCAGATGCAGCTTTTCCTCACTTCGATCCAGAACGCCTGCAGTTCTTTCAGGACGAGTCGGTCTCGATCAGCTGTGAGGATCTGAGAGGCCTCAGCGAGTGGAGAGTGATGAGGAGGCTGAAGGAACTAACTCCATCAAACGCTTCTTCCTGGGAGATGTCGTCAAGATCCCGCACGATCAAAACTCTGCATGAATCCGACAGCGGAGAATATTGGTGCGAAGATGAACGCGGAGAGAAAAGTAATGCAGTTAACGTCTCTGTTGGTAAGTTGAACAAAATCTGATCCAACATTTTGATGACCAACTTATCAATGGACTGATTTGGCCCACGTTCTCCCAGCTGGAGGGTTGGTACTTTATGTGCAGCTTGTAGCGTTGAAGGCACCTGATCGGTACGTTAGCGTTTTATTATAACTATAGACTATCTCTGCCACATCATAGCATAAATCATCTGTTTGGCGACATTGCTTCATTGTTGTGCAACGAGTAGTCCCTCTCGTCAGTGGCTCATTAGGAAATGACGATTTTTTCTTCGTGCACGACAAACAGAGATCTCAGCAGGAAGCAGAATTAGATGTAGTTTGAGGTTGAGTCTGTTTTACGCTGTAGGTCGAGAGGTGATCCTAGATATTCCTCTTGGTCCTGTGATGGAGGGAGATAACGTGACTCTGCGCTGCATCATGGAGAAACCTTTCCCTCAAATCGCTGAGTTCTTCAGGGACAACGTCCTTATCCAGACGGGATACAAAGGAGTGATGAGCATCTACAGTGTGTCCAAGTCTGATGAAGGACTCTACAAGTGCAACATCTCCGGAGTCGGAGAATCACCAGAGAGCTGGCTGAATGTCCAAGGTCAGAGCAGCCTTATATCTACACACGTTATATGACACCATTAGCTAAATGTTTTTCATTACTCTTTTATCACTGTTGTGTATTCTGCAAACATGAATTATCATCTTAAATGAAAAGTTCACTTTATCCCAAAAGGAAATGCGTCTCTGGCTGGGCACAAAGAAAATGACTCGTCCTCCAGTCGAACCCCTCATCTTGTCCTGCCGTGGACCTTAACCATTGTTCTACTGGGTTCTCTGCTTCTGCTGGGACTTCTCCATAGAAACCGTCGAGGTAAATTGACTTAAACTGGACTAAAGTAGGCGCTGTCGAAAATATTGATGTTTTACCTGGAAGAGTCTGAACTAAGCTTCCTGAAGAATTTCCTTTATTTCATCACTTTAACCTCGTCTGCTTGTTTTCTCTACTCCAGCATTAATCTGCTCTTCATCAGACGACTTGGCCATGAACCCAACAGGTGAGGACGTGCAAGCAGAAGTTACCATTCAGGATATGTCTAACATATACACATATATACATCTACACTTTTCAATGTTAAATTCAGAAATATGAGACATTCTTTGTAGTCCTGTTAAATGAGATCAAATAAAATATTTTAATTTATCTGCATATTACTTTTAAGTACATTGAGGTGCAGTTGATAGTTTGAGACCACATGAGGTTCCTCTGCAGGTTTATTCATCAGCACGAAGACCTGAGGTTGAAAGCATAAAAAAAAACGTGTTCTCATGAGGATGCAGAATAGAAATGGTTTAGAGCTGTACGACATGTCGGCAGCTTTATTCAGTTTAAAGCACATTTCAAATTCAGAGGGAATTTTTTAAATTACATTTAAGTCGATTTGTTTCTCCAACAGTTTCCAGACAAGATCCAAATTCAGTGGAGGTCATCTACTCTGTGATAAACAAAAGGTAAAACTGAAGATATAAAATAAAACTTCACTGTGAACCACATTACCAGGTTCTGAATACTGTGCATATATATATATATATATATATATATATATATATATATATATATATATATATATATATATATATATATATATATATATATACACACACACACTCAGTTCCTCCTCTGATGCGGTTGAGCTCTATTTCCTGTTTCACAGGCCTCGCTGACGCCTGACAGACACTGAAGAGGAAACTTATACACTTTTATGACAAAGTGACACCACATTAGTCATAAAAATAAATAGAAAATGCAGAAAAACTTTTTAATTTGATCACTGATGATAGAAGAAAATAAAAAGCCTAGTTTGTTTCTTTGTGTTACTTTAGTGTCAGAGTGAGTGCTCTGTCTGCAGGTGAGGATCTTTGCCTGCACCTTGGTCTCTTCCGAAGGGCTTGATCAATGGGCGTGGCCTGGGGAGCCGTCAGCTGCTGATTGGTCTGTCTTTAACACCTGACAATTCAAAATGTTCAGTTTGACAGCAGCGCCCCCTGTTGGCTTCAGTCCCCAAACATTAATACTACAGGTTGGATGTTTCATTCCAGTTTTGCTGGCGTCACTTCCTGTTGGATTAACTGTTGGTTCATCCTGCACCGTTTTCTCCTCTTTGTTCGGAAGTCAGGTTAAGTCGCCGTCTTTCAGATTTATTAAGTTTCCTTTCAGTCAAATGTATCTTCTGTTTGTTGTGTGGTTTCACCCTCAAGTCTTCATGTATAAATAAATTGTGGTTATTTTGTGTGTGCTTGTATTTCAGTGTTGTGAGTTTTGTTTCATGCACAGAGAAGAGTGAGAGACACGTCTTCTCCTGTTAAACTGAATAAACAAAACTAGCAAGCAAACCCCAGTTCCTGAGGCAATGTGGGAGGAGCCTTTACTATCAAAAGAGACATTTTGATACCTGGTATTTCATGATGGCCTGATACGATGATGATTTAAAAAATGAACGTGGACGTCACTCACGTTCATCGTTACGTTCACGTTAATAATATGAAAACTGATTCGTTAAATTCAGTACAACACTGAACTGTCCAGCCACTGCAGAGGGGCTGCAGAGCCGCGGGGGGCCGACCCTGTGTGGAACTGAATCTGTTTCATGTATTGGACGTTTTTGTGTCTCCTGTGGCAGTAGAACCCATCACTTTTTGAGCTCTCAGGGCCACCGTAGATAAGGTATGACAATGAGATATGGTCAATTAAGGTAAGAATGAAAATACAGACAGTGTATACAATAACAGTAGAAATATGAATATAGATGAGGCTGTTTTCTAAAACGCAAAGCATCCTCCAGCATCACGCTGACAAATTATAATCAGTGACCGTATCGATTCGTTCACTTTTAATAAGAACGTTTGTTCCTCTTCTGTTTTTCCTGATCTTTGTCTGAAGGATATATATAACATTCAATATACTTTGGTTAAATTTGAATTGTATTAGTAATATTTCCAGGAATCCTGGAGTTCTATGAAACACTTAACTATTTTCATTAACTACACGTTTTTAAGCCTTTTTGATGGTATGGTTTAAATATGAACAAACCAGTATTAAAGGAACTCGCTGGGTCCACAGAGACCGACGCCTTGATTCTTTTCTGTGTGTTTGGCTTGGACTTTTCCACCAGTTTCCCAGTGAATGATTCCAATTTAGAGAACTGGTATATTAGTGTTTGCAGAAGATTGAACTGGAGTGTCGGGGCTCGGCGGAGGCCACTAGATTTAGAATTAAAGGACACATGTTGCGTGCTGTAGTTTTAACATCTGATGCATGTTTCCTGTCAGATAACGTTGTTTCCTGTCATCAAAAAGTAAAAGACATCTTTCACAACATGAAATGATCATAATCTACAAAGATATTTTAAACTGAAGAAATATTTGAGGCAATTCTACTATTTTTTTTACTGTATTAAATTTCCATCGTTGCTATCCCCATTATTTCCGATATCATATCATTCTAAATGTCCAGTAACTATCAGGACCACAGCTCTGTCTGGTGCAGGGACGTGTGCTGATTTCTATCACGGTGGCTCGACAGCAACAGAAACGTATTAAAGTACAAGCAGCCTCAGAGTGGGGGTGTGAGGTTCCTGTGAAGAAGGAAACTGACCCAGGAAACAGAAGTGCACCAACACCTCCCTCTCTCATGTTGATAAGAGATGTGTTCCACTGATCCTCCACCTGTCTTGAAGTGTGTCTGAGTGGCGCTGCTGGATGGGACCAATGAATAACGACTCCTGCATGTTTTCATGTGTTGATTCGAGTCCAAAACTTTCAGCAGGAACCAAACCAACACCTCAGTTTCACATGGTTTTAAACTTAGAACTCATACGTGCCTTTAGCGCTAAGAACAGACCAATCAGGAAGAGGGTCTGTCGTTGGTATTTCAGTCTGATGGTCTCAGTCATCACTCGACAACATGGAGCTCTTATCTCTCTGTGTCCCACTGTGTGAGTAGCAGGTTCTGTTTGAAGCTTAAAGCTGTTTGTCTAATTTATATCAGATTTATTGATTCAGCCAGCATGTAGAAATTATCTCTGATCTCCTGTTGTCTCATGTGAAGGTTTCTGTGTCTTTGTCTCCTCAGTGATTCTGACACTTGTTGCTAAAATCCACAACCTGAAGGATCAGAGAGACGGTAAATGCACTTCCTGCTGATCAGCATCCTTCACATCAGAGCTCAGTACATGGAGCGTGATGTCGAGTGTTGTCGTTACTCAAACGTCTTTGCTAACGGTTTCTCATGATCCGTGGTTTAGCTCAGCAGGCAGGTGGTGTGTGTGTGTGTGTGTGTTTTTTTAAGACAATAACATTCAATAAATATCTTTAATTTCAGTTGTATCAGATGCAGTTTTTCCTCACGTCGATCCAGAACGCCTGCAGTTCTTTCAGTACGAGTCGGTCTCGATCAGCTGTGAGGATCTGAGAGGCCTCAGCGAGTGGAGAGTGATGAGGAGGCTGAAGGAACTAACTCCATCAAACGCTTCTTCCTGGGAGATGTCGACAAGATCCCGCACGATCAAAACTGTGCATGAATCCGACAGCGGAGAATATTGGTGCGAAGATGAACACGGAGAGAAAAGTAATGCAGTTAACGTCTCTGTTGGTAAGTTGAACAAAATCTGATCCAACATTTTGATGACCAACTTATCAATGGACTGATTTGGCCCACGTTCTCCCAGCTGGAGGGTTGGTACTTTATGTGCAGCTTGTAGCGTTGAAGGCACCTGATCGGTACGTTAGCATTTTATTATAACTATAGACTATCTCTGCCACATCATAGCATAAATCATCTGTTTGGCGACATTACTTCATTGTTGTGCAACGAGCTGTCGTCACTCAGTCCCTCTCATCGGTGGCTCATTATTACGTCCATTAAGGTTTTACTGTCC
This sequence comes from Limanda limanda, assembly GCF_963576545.1. Lineage (NCBI taxonomy): Eukaryota > Metazoa > Chordata > Actinopteri > Pleuronectiformes > Pleuronectidae > Limanda > Limanda limanda. Next base: position 928,196 of record NC_083657.1, read on the forward strand.
TGTACAAGCAGGAAATGACAATTGTTTCATCGTGCACGACAAACAGAGATCTCAGCAGGAAGCAGAATTAGATGTAGTTTGAGGTTGAGTCTGTTTTACACTGTAGGTCGAGAGGTGATCCTAGATATTCCTCTTGGTCCTGTGATGGAGGGAGATAACGTGACTCTGCGCTGCCTCATGGAGAAACCTGTCCACCGAATCGCTGAGTTCTTCAGGGACAACGTCCATATCCAGACGGGATACAAAGGAGTGATGAGCATCTACAGTGTGTCCAAGTCTGATGAAGGACTCTACAAGTGCAACATCTCCGGAGTCGGAGAATCACCAGAGAGCTGGCTGAATGTCCAAGGTCAGAGCAGCCTTATATCTACACACGTTATATGACACCATTAGCTAAATGTTTTTCATTAGTGTTTTATCACTGTTGTGTATTCTGCAAACATGAATTATCATCTTAAATGACATGTTCACTTTATCCCAAAATGAAATGCGTCTCTGGCTGTGCGTAAAGAAAATGACTCGTCCTCCAGTCGAACCCCTCATCTTGTCCTTCTGTGGACCTTAACCATCGTTCTACTGGGTTCTCTGCTTCTGCTGGGACTTCTCTATAGAAACCGTCGAGGTAAAGTGACTTAAACTGAACTAAAGGAGGCGCTGTCGAAAATATTGATGATTTACCTGGAAGAGTCTGAACTAAGCTTCCTGAAGAATTTCCTTTATTTCAACACTTTAACCTCGTCTGCTTCTTTTCTCTACTCCAGCATTAATCTGCTGTTCATCAGACGACTTGGCCATGAACCCAACAGGTGAGGACGTGCAAGCAGAAGTTACCATTCAGGATATGTATAACATATACACATATATACATCTACACTTTTCAATGTTAAATTCAGAAATATTAAACATTTCTTTGTAGTCCTGTTAAATGAGATCAAATAAAATATTTTAATTTATCTGCATATTACTTTTTAAGTGCATTGAGGTGCAGGTGATAGTTTGAAAACCACATGAGGTTCTTCTGCACGTTTATTCATCTGCATCTGATTTGATTTTTTATTGACTCGTAGGTGACGACTGCATCTATGAACCAATCAGAGGAGACACGGAGGAAGGTACAGTATAAAATGTGTCTCCTGCAGAGAAGTCCTAAATGAAAAACCTTCTGATTTCAGGTGGACGGGCAGATGAGGACAGAAATGTCCAACAAGATGTCATGACATCAATACACACGCGTGGTTTTCAACATGTCATTTTAGTCACATGGTCCAAAGACAGACATTTGGACTTTTCAGTTGAGTCTGAAGCAGAGTTACAGATGGAAAGGTTCCTCAGACCCGGATCCAGACCAAAGCACCAGAATGTAGTCAGACCCGGATCAAACTGAACCAGGGATCGGTTTAGCTGCGTCCATATAATGTTTGAACAACAAGGACGTTCATTTGCATTGGAACACGTGTGGAGCACCTGAAGCTGGTGATGCTGGTTGTGATAGAGATATTAGAGTGGCAACGAGATCAACTAAATGAATAAAACAGTGGTTCTCCACCTTCTCAAGTCGTTTTCTGTCTGATCTTCACAGGAACCCGAGGTGATCCAGAGGAGACGTCTGACTACGCTAATGAAAATCCACATTCAGCTTCAGGTACAAATATTAACAACTTGCTGTTCAGCTACTAGCTCATGAGCATTTGAAATAAACCTTAACTGAAACTCAATCATATCATTATTAAATAGTTACTGTACGATAAGTATGCAGTTCAATTGGTGTCTCAACTTTCAAATCCTTTGTGTAAAACTCCTTTGTGTGAACGGCCTTGATCATGTTGTAATGTTGAAGTATCAAGTGTGTACTTTAGAAATTAATAGTTATTGTCACTTTGTTTCAGGACGACTATGAACGGTGCATCCTCCAGAAAACAAGAGCATGAAAATCAACATTCATCCTTAAACACCTTCACATATTAGACTCACCAGTTTTGTAACAGCTCATTGGAAAGAACGACTTGATCTGGATTGAATTTCAGTATGAAGGAAAAAGAAATGCTGTGATTTTTGCTTTGTGTTTACGTTCAATATTTCAATTGGCTGATATGGGCCTTTTACGATATGCTCTGATATGAAAAGGTTTATTTTACAGGATAAACAATGTGCTGTATGATTATATTTTACATTGAACATTTGTTTGTCTTAATTCAAGTTCTATATATTCTGTCGTATTTGTTTTTTCTTTCAATTTATCTTTATTTCTTTATGAAATATTGTTTAACTTAAGCTTTTTTCCCAATTTTTGATATATAAGTGATGAGTTTTTTGACTCCTTGATATCGCTATCTGCATTGGCCCCTAAAAAAAGCTTATTCTGTATATTTTTGCCGCAGTCATGCAACAAAAGTTTGAATGCAACCTGTGATGTTTTCCATTCGTACGTATAAATATATCTTTGTTATTATTCACCAATGACTCAATGGAGGACAATGTCAGAAAGGACCTCGTCTGTCTGTGTGTTATGATCCATATACAGTCTGTGGTTATGTGTGATTATTTCCATGGCTCGTAATTCTCTGTTTGATGAAAACACTCGTCTGCAGACAGTTTAGCTTTTTGTTTTGAAATGTGATGAACTGTAACAGATTATAATTCAAATACATAATTGAATGTGTTCTTTCTTTTATCTTTATTAAACTTTGAAATACCAGCTGGACTGGACTGGTCGATTTGTCCTGTTTTATTTTGAAATCGCTCAGCTTACGTGTCCTCAGTGTGACTTCCTGTCTGAGTGGGAGCTGGTTTCCTTCTGGTCCCACCAGTGTCTCCTCAGCCAGTTGCTCATGTCTGCAGTGGTCAGCTGGTCTTTGCCCAGTGAAGCTCTGCAGCTGATGGATGTTTCCTCCACATGACGTCTCTGCTCTGACCGATGACTCCGGCTTTCAAGTGAAGACAAGAAGGTTTGTGTTTTATTGTGGCAGGAAACTCTTCTGTTGAACATTTAAACCTTTGTCTCGGTGGGAAGACTTTTCTCCCACCTGCAGGTCTCATCATCAGCCACATGGTGGCGCTGCAGCTTGTGATATTATCGCTGACTTATTTTTTGCAATAATCTCATCAAACCCTGATGAAAAATAAATGTATTTGGGGCATTTAACCAGAAACTTTATCATAAATAACTATAAATGAAAATAAAACACAAATGCAGCCAAATATATAGAACATGAATGAATATGTTCTGCTTATTCTTTAAAATAAATGTTTTTCTTCTGTGTGGATCAGCAAATAAACTCTGATGCAACACGTCACTGATATTTGCTGATTCTTATCAACTAATAAATCACTCGTTCTTATTGTTTGCTGCAAATTAGCTTTTACTAACATGAGGATATTGTTTCGCTGCTGTTGTTATTATGTTGGTGGGTTTTAAAAACCAGTCTAACCAGTGGAAACGGGCTTGGGACCAGGGAGAGTTGTTTCTCATCTGTTTTTAAAGGAACATTATGCAGTTTTCTTTACTTTGAAGCAGAAGCTTGATTAAAGTGAGTCTGATGTTTGAGTGTGAACATGTCAAAAAGAGTTAATCATCACATGTGACTGCAGGGGGCGCTGTTCTCCAGTAACAGTTACATAGTGTTGCTTTAAAGAAATCTTTACTGAACTCTCTGAAGTGCTGCAATGAGTTCAAACCAGGACTTTTCATATATATATATATATATATATCTATAGAGATGTAGCCGAGCGTTTAGTATTGAATCAGTCAAAAGAAGACAGAAGAGGGGCATCGACTCGGGATACATCACTCGTTTATCAGTCAACTTCAACCACACTCCTCACACAACACCCTCCCGGTAAACTCCTCTTCAAACTAAGAGTCCCTAAATAAAATTGATTGTTAGAAATATTGTGGTGAAATCAACCCAGTGACAGTGTTGAGCTCTTCTGGTTATTGCTCCACACACGTCTCTTAAACAGTCGTCTCTGTCGTGGTTCTGTTTCTTTGGCGACTCACTGTCCAGCTTCATTTCACCATCTTCATATCACTTCTCCTTTCCACATAACTGTCAGCAAACCTGTGAATGTATTCTCCTGAACGGTCAGCCGGCTCAACGTCCCTCGCAGACATAAGAACTGAAAGTTCAGTTAGAAATGCAATAAAACAAAATGTGTGTTTCAAATGGTATTAAAAGAGGAAACCGATCCAGTCTGATCAGCAGAGGCAGCTTCTTCCACAGCTTCGGAGCCCGAGGAGGCAAATGGGGATTTGTGAATATGGCTGAATGGACGCCGCTAAATTCTTCCTGCTCAAGGTTTTCATCAGACGTGGATCCAGAACCTCCAGAGTCCTGCTTGCATTCGTCTCCAGACACGATTCTTCTGAGAGGTTTTGCTGATGTGACATTTGAGTCGAGTTCAAATCATAATCTCATAATTTTACATCTTTATAAATTCACTTTTTTCAAAGGACACTAAATTCCAAAATACAAACAGGTCTCTTAGCATCAAATCATAAACAAAGTGCAAGCTGCATGAACATGAATGACACAAGAGAAACAACTGAGACTCAACTTTTTGTCCAACTCTTTAAATTCTTTTCAGTTATGTTGTTTCTAATGAACATTGTTCGTAATTCACAGTCGATGCAGTAAGGTCATTTTCTTCTGCTTCTTCGCTGATAAAAACCTCCCCCGCTCGCTCTCGCTCTCTCGCTCTTTTTTTAGTTTTTTTTTGTGCTGACTTGTCACAGCACGGTTTGATCGAGCAGAAGAGGAACCAGACGTCGTTCCTCTCGCCACAGAGATGGTTGGTGGTCGCCTGCGTTGCCTGAGCTGCTTCTCCACCCACAGCGAGCTGCTTCTTCACCTGCTGCTTCTCGGGGTCTGCTTACATGGTGAGTTATGTTTTACTGATATGAGTAATGAGAGCATAAAGGGGCAGAAGTTGCTGGATCATCTTTGACATGTCTTTCATGGAAGAGGTCTCTGATTTGTTTGGTCTAATGCAAGACGACCACGTTTAAATAGCAATAAAAATGATTTGAGAACAGCCGCGTCCAAATGAAAGAAATATAATCGAGGGAGTTTTCAAAGATCATTTATATAAAAACTGATAAAATCCTACAACATTAATTTAAATTCTGTGTTTGCAACTTTTCTGCTGAACTCTCCTGGAAACAACCTTGAGACGAGTCAGGGACGGGTCGTCCTTCAGTTCCTCTTGTGTCCTCATCGGTTCAGGAGGATTTCTGTTCAGCTGTATCATGACGAGCCGTGTTGGGTCAGACAGGGAATCCAGTCGATCTATGAGTTTCAAAACTTACTGCTGCACAAGCACCAGGGTTTTTGTGTGTGTTGTATTCTGCAAGTACACACTGTTAAGAGAACTGACAACACTCACTCAAGTTAAACACACAACACGACGGCAGAAACTGTTAAACCATGAGTTTCCTGAGTAGCAGCTGCAGCAGCGACAGATAACGAGCAGTGAAGAAACCATCTTTCCTGTTCGTCACTGAGGTCAGGGCTTCTGGTCACACGGTTCCTTCTTCTCATGAAAAGCGCTAACCAAAGATCTGCTCTTGAAGACGATGTCATCAACCACATAGCTCAGCAGAACAGGGGCTGTCACCATCCTCGGGGGCCCCTTTCAGCTCAGGGGCTGCTGCAGAGGAGGTTCTGATTCCGCCCCTGTCCATTGGTCTGTGTTGTTTGTTCTCAGGAGGATTACACACTTCATGAAGGATCATCCTGATGTCCTTGTCATGTGATTCCACCGAGTTTTGTTCTCGTGTCATATTACGCACAAATGAGTTTATGAATATCACACAATGTCGTGTGGAGTTTTCTTTAAGTCGCTGTTTCAGCTTTTTGCTCTTTGACGTGAGAATCGTCCGTTTCAATCAGATTCTCCTCAGTTATTTGCTGATGTGTTTCAGATGTGGAGGCTTCCAGCTGTGATCTCACCGTCCATAAACAAGTTGGAGACACCGTGGAGTTTTCATCATGCGTCTCACCTGGTAGAGTCGACTGGGCAGAATGGAGATTTAATAAATCGAGGAAAACCATACTGGACGATCGTAGGTTTGACGGCAGAGTCAAGATGAACCCAGCAAACTTCAGTCTAACACTGATGAAACTGACTCTTCAAGATTCTGGTGATTTCAGTTTCCTCTCAGAGGTAAATGATGAGCAAGTGGACACAGTCACCATCCGTCTACAAGTTCACGGTAAGAGGCTTTTCCTTCTGGTAACTTCCTGATCTAAAGACCACACGTAGCATAGAAGGCTTTACTGCAACACTTAACTAAAGCAGCTAAATGTTATTAACTTGGACTTAACATTCTAGAGACAAGGAGCCGGGGTTCAGGTCTGTTACACGTTGCAGACTCAGTCGGTGACTTCTCATACTTTAGATGCATTTGCTTTTATTCCACTGTGTGATCACAGCTGGTGGAATATCAGGAACTGCTTCTGTGCTTCAGTTCAGCTTCAGGTTCAGAGAAGAGCTCAGCAACCTCCACCTGCACACACAAGGTTCCAGGTGTAATGTCTCGCTCTCTCCTCGCTCACATCAGAGCCCTTGACTCCGCCCCACCTCAGCTTCAACTCCACCTTTCATCCTTCAAACGAGTCCTGCACAGTTTCCCTGGAGTGCGTTTCGACCCCCGACAGCAACGTCAGCTACAGCTGGAGCGTGAGGAACCAGACCCTGGTCGGCTCCAGGCTGTGGTACAACATCCGGCCAGAGGACGGAGAAACCAAGTTCACCTGCACCATCTCCAACAGTGAGAGCTCCACATCGGAAACAGTGACGTGTGTCAACAGCAGCTCGGACTCAAACCAGGAGAAACGTGAGTGTGGCCCATCGGTGAGGAATTCCCTTGTTTCTTTTAACAATGCTTTAATATTCGAATGTGTACGTGATTCCATCAGAAAAGATCTTCTTCTTCGCGGGGTTGGCAGCAGGAGGAGTTCTGATTGTTGGCCTGGTGATAGTTATCTGTGTGTGTCACTGCAAACAGAGACCAGCTGGTGAGAAACTTGTCTACATGAACCTTTATTAGTTCTTTCTGTCATTTGACTTCAGCAGCAGTTTGTTGCAGAGCCGTGTGACTGTGGCTGGCCACGCAGTTGCATCGACGGACTCGTTTTGGTTTAAGGTTCCCCAAGGGTTGCGCAAGTTGCAAAACAATTCCCCGCCAGAACACTAGGCGGAGTAGCGTGTTTTGTCGAAGACGACCTTAGAGATGCCTTCTTTGTGGGTGTGGCAGTCATTGTGGAGTGTTTATTTACCTTTTCCCAGTCGTGTTCTCCACACACATCATGAACAATGGCAACCTTGAGTTAAATTCGTCCTTGGTTTCTGCCATGGCTGTATTATGCTATGAAATGCGTGATGCCTGCGTAGCTTTGTCGTATAGTTAGAAAAATTGGCGGACGCACGCAAGCCGGAAGGGGGCGGAAGGGGCTCTTGCGCAGAGGTGTAAAAAGTATTGAAATATTGTACTCAAGTAAAAGTACATTTACTTTGATGAAATTTTACTTAAGTACAAGTAAAATTACCCATCTAAAATCTACTCAAGTAAAAGTAAAAAGTTGTTCATTTAAAATGTACTTTAAGTTAAAGTTACTTAGTTACTTCCAACAACTTGATGGGGGCCGCTCCTATACAGTGCAAAAAAGCAGTTATTTTTAATTAAAGGAGAATCTTTACAAATATAAATGCAATGACATTAAACATGTCAAACATTAAACATTTAACATGTCAACACAACATTTACGAACTTTTGGGAGGGCATGTCAAGACCAAGGGGCAACATCCTGCGCTGAGCGATGAAGCCGATACGGAAGTGTAAAAAAGCTGCAGTTCCATGGGAAGCCGCTACGCCTGGCTGCAAGAGATAGAAAGTCCCATTGACTCCCATGTTAAAAAGCCCGACTCTGTGGTAAGTTTAGTCTTTTATTTAGTTGTATAATTAGTTATTCCCAGGTACCGGTGTCTCTGTAGCAGGCTCGCTAGCTTAGCTACGCTAACCAGCAGTCAAGAGACCACCAGTAATAGTGATACTAACCGGACGGGCGTTTTTATCTACACACACCGGGATGCGCCGATCCCCCCAGCAGAGAGAAGTGGTAGAGTTTGGTGATGAATCTTTAAGACTGAGAGAGGAGATTGTGTGTGTCCGGAGCTAACGTGTCCGGAGAATTAGCTCCACCACGTAAGATATCTGATGTTATGTAAAGCTGTTTCACTCACCGTCCCATTTGACTTGACTGTGTGACACAGATTCTTATTCTGCAGAAACAGATTTAGAGAACTGACGGGCTGTGTGTACGGTCACATACGGTTATAACGAACTTTCATAATGCCGCTAGCGTGCTAGCCACCATGCTAACTGTGGTAGTAAAACCCGCGGTCACGACTTTAATTCCACGGCTGTCATGACACTGAATTAGCAACGCATTTCGTAAACAAGACCTGGGAACCGTTGCGTTAAGAAACGATAACATAAGCATTTTGACCCGCTGGGTGTCACTTTATTTCAGCTAAAACTGTCTTTTCTACGGGTGTTTAGAGTAAAGTACGATTCTCTAAGCTCGTGCCAAGCAAGTCCTCTGACTTGTCAAGAAGCTCCAGCTCCATCAACAGCCTTTGTCTGTTACTTGCCATCGTTCACTGTGTGTGACGAGCCGGGGGGACGTAAATAAACAAGCGTGGACTTCTAATACATGTAACGACATCACGAGGTAGGCTTCTCTAAGCTCGTCTTCTGTTGCGCCACCTACTGTTCTGGCGGTGAATTGTTTTCAGCACACACAGTTCGGAGGAGCATAAATGAAAAAGAGTCCGTCCGATCCGTCCGTCCCCCCACGCGTAAAGGACTCGGAGAAGCATACATAGGCCTTAAGGATAGTGTTCATGGGCAATTAAGATTGAAGAGGTGGTTTGTCAGTCCTGTCCAGGGAAACAGGCTTTTTTTCATAGCATTGTCCTTTGCTGATGGTATACAATGTAATTCATTATAGCACACTAACTTACTTATCTGCACTGAGGGAAACTATCCTGATTTTCATTTGTAAAGCTCAGTTCATTGTCATTTGCATGTGAAAGCCTCCCCTAGGCTTAGGAGCAGGGGGCTCACTGCCAAACATTCACAGGCTTGTAAAACTGCCAGAAACTGGTAAACTCGCGTCAATTCCTGACAGTTTCCTGTGCTGCCTGCAGATTCCTGTGAACAGCCGTTAACCGAAAATTCTCCCAATAGTTCCTGCGACACTTAGTGACACTAACTCTTCTTTTCATGTAGTGGCTCTTGTTCTCGACCCAACTGTCCACCACGATGAAATCCAGCTGCCAGTGTACTCGTCTCTTCTCCACGGTCAGACGTCCTTCTCCTACTGAATGCCTTCACAGCTATTTCTAACTTGTTGCTTTTCAGAAGAACCTAGTCACAAAGTTTCCAATTACATTTCATGTTGATTTGATTTTTTATTGACTCGTAGGTGACGACTGCATCTATGAATCAATCAGAGGAGACACGGAGGAAGGTACAGTATAAAATGTGTCTCCTGCAGAGAAGTCCTAAATGAAAAACCTCCTGATTTCAGGTGGACGGGCAGATGAGGACAGAAATGTCCAACACGATGTCATGACATCAATACACACGCGTGGACAGACATTTGGACTTTTTAGTTGAGTCTGAAGCAGAGTTACAGATGGAAAGGTTCCTCAGACCCGGCTCCAGACCAAAGCACCAGAATGTAGTCAGACCCGGATCAAACTGAACCAGGGATCGGTTTAGCTGCTTCCATATAATGTTTGAACAACAAGGACGTTCATTTGCATTGGAACACGTGTGGAGCACCTGAGGCTGGTGATGCTGGTTGTGATAGAGATATTAGAGTGGCAACGAGATCCACTAAATGAATAAAACAGTGGTTCTCCACCTTCTCAAGTCGTTTTCTGTCTGATCTTCACAGGAACCCGAGGTGATCCAGAGGAGACGTCTGACTACGTGAAAGAAAATCCACATTCAGCTTCAGGTACAAATATTAACAACTGGCTGTTCAGCTACTGGCTCATGTGCATTTGAAATAAACCTCAACTGAAACTCCATCATATCATTATTAAATAGTTACTGTACGATAAGTATGCAGTTCAATTGGTGTCTCAAATTTCAAATCCTTTGTGTAAAACCATGAACGGCCTTGATCATGTTGTCGCTTTTTTTAGTATCAAGTGTGTACTTTAGTAATTTATACTTATTGTCAATTTGTTTCAGGACAACTATTAATGGTGCATCCTCCAGAAAACAAGAGCATGAAAATCAACATTCATCCTTAAACACCTTCACATATTAGACTCACCAGTTTTGTAACAGCTCATTGGAAAGAACGACTTGATCTGGATTGAATTTCAGTATAAATGAAAAAAGAAATGCTGTGATTTTTGCTTTGTGTTTGCGTTCAATATTTCAATTTGCTGATATGGGCCTTTGAAGATATGGGCCTTTGAAGATATGCTCCGATATGAAAAGGTTAATTTTACAGGATAAACAATGTGCTTTATGATTATATTTTACATTGAAAACTAGGGCTGTCAGTTTAACGCGTTATTAACGGCGTTAACGCAAACCCATTTTAACGCCCTTCAATTTTTTTAACGCGAGATAAACGCAGAGCTGCAGCTGCAGCTTCAGTATCTGTGTTCGCCTTTAGTCTGACCTGCTCTCGCTTTTTGTTTTAATATTTCGCCAACTAAAATATATATTTTAAAGCTATTGTATTGCCCCGCTTCCACAGGACACGGAACTTCTTCGTGGTTTAGTAACTTGTATTTTTTCTCTACACGAACATGTGCACTTCTCGCTCTTAATCCGTCACTCGCACACATCAACAACACTGCACTTCCTCATGGAGCCCCGATCTCAAAACAACCCCATCCTATTGGTCCAAACAGTCACATGTCCCACCCCGACCCCTTCACTGACCCTCAGACATCAGAACGCTCCTTCAACACAGTGTTTTACTGAACATACGTCATAACCAAACATAAACATAAACCCAGTCCGTTACACTATGAGGCTGCAGCTATATGTTTTTATTTATTTAAAAATAGGGTACTTCTTATTTCATACATTTTCCACAAATAAGGGGAGGACTCAAATAGCCCTACAAAGTTCTGTGTTTAATTTATTTCAAAGTAGGCCGACACTTGCCTGTGTATTTTGTTTGTTTGTTATTTTGTTGCTTGTCTGTTTGAGTTGCTGGCTGAAAGCAAAAAAGTAGTACGCTTACCTTTTATTGGTAACCTAACTGTTACGGTTCATTGTTTCTGAAATAAGAGGCCTGACTGCTATGTTCACAGCAAACTTGAAAAAAATAAAATATTAAGCCATGGTTTAACTGCACTATAGGCTGAGTCCTTGTTTACCTGAAATGTGCACTTTATAATTTTATTTTGTACCGCCCTGTTTGGCAATGTTGTTTTTCAATAATATAAAACATTTGCATAAAGCAAGCCAATCCACTTTTCCATGTTGATAAGAGCATTAAAACAAAAGTAAAATTATGGAAAAAAAATAAATGAACGGACATTTAGAATAGATAAAAATGTGCGATTAATTGCGATTAATCGCGAGTTAACTATGACATAAATGCGATTAATCGCGATTAAATATTAAATCGTTTGACAGCTCTATTGAAAACATTTTTTGTCTAAATTCAAGTTCTATATATTCTGTTGTATTTGTGTTTTCTTTCAATTTATCTTTATTTCTTTATGAAATATTTTTTTACTTTAGCTTTATCGCAATTTTATATATAAGTGATAGTTTCTTGCTCCTTGATATCGATATCGGCATTGGCCCCTAAAAAAGGATTATTCTGTATATTTTTGCCGCAGTCGTGCAACAAAAGTTTAAATGCAATTGTCGTATATTCGTTAGAGTAGATCATTTTGGCATGTGTTTAAAACATAATGACAGGCTTACATTTATGATGCCTATCTTCTGGACTCTCAGACATTCTTAGAGATTCCTCCAGATGTTTATCTTAGTAGTTCTCTCCCTCTTTGGAAGGACCTTTGACCTAGGGAATTATCTCTGACCAGCTAATGGATGGGTGTAGAGGGAAGGTTCTTGACCAATGTGTTTTTATCTTCAGATACAAAAACATGTCCTTATTTAGGCCTATGTGGTACGGCATGTTACCTGAAGTCATGGGCGGAACTAACATGACGGCTCTGACCGATGACTCCGGCTTCTAAGTGAAGACAAGAAGGTTTGTGTTTTATTGTGGCAGGAAACTCTTCTGTTGTTCATTTAAACCTTTGTCTCAGTGGGAAGACTTTTCTCCCACCTGCAGGTCTCATCATCAGCCACATGGTGGCGCAGCAGTTTTAGATTTAATCTATGAATTATCTTTTGCAATAATCTCATCAAACCCTGATGAAAAATAAATGTATTTGGGGCATTTAACGAGAAACTTTATCATAAATAACTATAAATGAAAATAAAACACAAATGCAGCCAAATATATAGAACATGATGGAATATGTTCTGCTTATTCTTTAAAATAAATGTTTTTCTTCTGTGTGGATCAGCAAATAAACTCTGATGCAACACGTCACTGATATCTGCTGATTCTTATTAACCAATAAATCACTCGTTCTTATTGTTTGCTGCAAATTAGCTTTTACTAACATGAGGACATTGTTTCGCTGCTGTTATTATGTTGGTGGGTTTTAAAAACCAGTCTAACCAGTGGAAACTGGCTTGAGACCAGGGAGAGTTGTTTCTCATCTGTTTTTAAAGCAACATTATGCAGTTTTCTGAACCTTAAAGCAGCAGCTGGATTAAAGTGAGTCTGATGTTTGAGTGTGAACATGTCAAAAAGAGTTTATCATCACATGTGGCTGCAGGGGGCGCTGTTCTTCAGTAACAAGTACATAGTGTTGCTTTAAAGAAATCTTTACTGAACTCTCTGAAGTGCTGCAATGAGTTCAAACCAGGACTTTTCATATATATATATATATCTATAGAGATGTAGCCGAGCGTTTAGTATTGAATCAGTCAAAAGAAGACAGAAGAGGGGCATCGACTCGGGATACAGCACCCGTTTATTATCAGTCAACTTCCACCACACTCCTCACACAACACCCTCCCGGTAAACTCCTCTTCAAACTAAGAGTCCCTAAATAAAATTGATTGTTAGAAATATTGTGGTGAAATCAACCCAGTGACAGTGTTGAGCTCTTCTGGTTATTGCTCCACACACGTCTCTTCAACAGTCGTCTCTGTCGTGGTTCTGTTTCTTTGGCGACTCACTGTCCAGCTTCATTTCACCATCTTCATATCACTTCTCCTTTCCACATAACTGTCAGCAAACCTGTGAATGTATTCTCCTGAACGGTCAGCCGGCTCAACGTCCCTCGCAGACATAAGAACTGAAAGTTCAGTTAGAAATGCAATAAAACAAAATGTGTGTTTCAAATGGTATTAAAAGAGGAAACCGATCCAGTCCGATCAGCAGAGGCAGCTTGTTCCACAGCTTCGGAGCCCGAGGAGGCAAATGGGGATTTGTGAATATGGCTGAATGGACGCCGCTAAATTCTTCCTGCTCAAGGTTTTCATCAGACGTGGATCCAGAACCTCCAGAGTCCTGCTTGCATTCGTCTCCAGACACGATTCCTCTGAGAGGCTTTGTTGATGTGACATTTGAGTCGAGTTCAAATCATAATCTCATAATTTTACATCTTTATAAATTCACTTTTTTCAAGGGACTCTGAGTGCCGCAGGCTAAAGAGACGAGGGGGGGCCCTCAACTTCCCCCTCCCCAAGAAACGCATAAGACCAAACCACTAAATTCCACAATACAAACAGGTCTCTTAGCATCAAATCATAAACAAAGTGCAAGCTGCATGAACATGAATGACACAAGAGAAACAACTGAGACTCAACTTTTTGTCCAACTCTTTAAATTCTTTCCAGTTATATTTTATCTAATGAACATTGTTCGTAATTCACAGTCGATGCAGTAAGGTCATTTTCTTCTGCTTCTTCGCTGATAAAAACCTCCCCCGCTCGCTCTCGCTCTCTCGCTCTTTTTTTAGTTTTTTTTTGTGCTGACTTGTCACAGCACGGTTTGATCGAGCAGAAGAGGAACCAGACGTCGTTCCTCTCGCCACAGAGATGGTTGGTGGTCGCCTGCGTTGCCTGAGCTGCTTCTCCACCCACATCGAGCTGCTTCTTCACCTGCTGCTTCTCGGGGTCTGCTTACATGGTGAGTTATGTTTTACTGATATGAGTAATGAGAGCATAAAGGGGCAGAAGTTGCTGGATCATCTTTGACATGTCTTTCATGGAAGAGGTCTCTGATTTGTTTGGTCTAATGCAAGACGACCACGTTTAAATAGCAATAAAAATGATTTGAGAACAGCCGCGTCCAAATGAAAGAAATATAATCGAGGGAGTTTTCAAAGATCATTTATATAAAAACTGATAAAATCCTACAACATTAATTTAAATTCTGTGTCTGCAACTTTTCTGCTGAACTCTCCTGGAAACAACCTTGAGACGAGTCAGGGACGGGTCGTCCTTCAGCTCCTCTTGTGTCCTCATCGGTTCAGGAGGATTTCTGTTCAGCTGTATCGTGACGAGCCGTGTTGGGTCAGACAGGGAATCCAGTCGATCTATGAGTTTCAAAACTTACTGCTGCACATGCACAAGCCAGCAGGGTTTTTGTGTGCGTCGTATTCTGCAAGTACACACTGTTAAGAGAACTGACAACACTCACTCAAGTTAAACACACAACACGACGGCAGAAACTGTTAAACCATGAGTTTCCTGAGTAGCAGCTGCAGCAGCGACAGATAACGAGCAGTGAAGAAACCATCTTTCCTGTTCGTCACTGAGGTCAGGGCTTCTGGTCACACGGTTCCTTCTTCTCATGAAAAGCGCTAACCAAAGATCTGCTCTTGAAGACGATGTCATCAACCACATAGCTCAGCAGAACAGGGGCTCGGGGGGGCTTTCACCACTCTCGGGGGCCCCCTTTCAGCTCAGGGGCTGCTGCAGAGGAGGTTTTGTTTCCGCCCCTGTCCATTGGTCTGTGTTGTTTGTTCTCAGGAGGATTACACACTTCATGAAGGATCATCCTGATGTCCTCCTCATGTGATTCCACTGAGATGTGTTCTCGTTTCATATTACGCACAAATGAGTTTATGAATATCACACAATGTCGTGTGGAGTTTTCTTTCAGTCGCTGTTTCAGCTTTTTGCTCTTTGACGTGAGAATCGTCCGTTTCAATCAGATTCTCCTCAGTTATTTGCTGATGTGTTTCAGATGTGGAGGCTTCCAGCTGTGATCTCACCGTCCATAAACAAGTTGGAGACACCGTGGAGTTTTCATCATGCTTGGCACCTGGTAGAGTCGACTTCTCAGAATGGAGATTTAATAAGAAAAACATACTGCACGATTTTAGGTTTGACGGCAGAGTCAAGATGAACCCAGCAAACTTCAGTCTAACACTGATGAAACTGACTCTTCAAGATTCTGGTACTTTCAGTTTTATCTCAGAGGTAAATGATAAGCAAGTGGACACAGTCACCATCCGTCTTCAAGTTCACGGTAAGAAGCTTTTCCTTCTGGTAACTTCCTGATCTAAAGACCACACGTAGCATAGAAGGCTTTACTGCAACACTTAACTAAAGCAGCTAAATGTTATTATCTTGGACTTAACATTCTAGAGACAAGGAGCCGGGGTTCAGGTCTGTTACACGTTGCAGACTCAGTCGGTGACTTCTCATGCTTTAGATGCATTTGCTTTTATTCCACTGTGTGATCACAGCTGGTGGAATATCAGGAACTGCTTCTGTGCTTCAGTTCAGCTTCAGGTTCAGAGAAGAGCTCAGCAACCTCCACCTGCACACACAAGGTTCCAGGTGTAATGTCTCGCTCTCTCCTCACTCACATCAGAGCCCTTGACTCCGCCCCACCTCAGCTTCAACTCCACCTTTCATCCTTCAAACGAGTCCTGCACAGTTTCCCTGGAGTGCGTTTCGACCCCCGACAGCAACGTCAGCTACAGCTGGAGCGTGAGGAACCAGACCCTGGTCGGCTCCAGGCTGTGGTACAACATCCGGCCAGAGGACGGAGAAACCAAGTTCACCTGCACCATCTCCAACAGTGAGAGCTCCACATCGGAAACAGTGACGTGTAGAAACAGCAGCTCGGACTCATACCAGGAGAAACGTGAGTGTGGCCCATCGGTGAGGAATTCCTCAGGAGGTTTTTAACAATGCTTTAATATTCGAATGTGCACGTGATTCCATCAGAAAAGATCTTCTTCTTCGCGGGGTTGGCGGCAGGAGGAGTTCTGATTGTTGGCCTGGTGGTAGTTATCTGTGTGTGTCACTGCAAACAGAGACCAGCTGGTGAGAAACACGTCTACATGAACCTTTATTAAATCTTTCTGTCATTTGCCTTCAGCAGCAGTTTCTCTTTGTGACACTTTGCTTTCCTCCCTTCACCAGACGTGGACTCCACTGACCTGACGGTGTACGCTGACATCGCTGAGGTTGCAGTTGCTGAGGAGGCGAGTGTTGAGAATGTTGCTTTGAGTAACTTGTCTGCTTCTGCGTGTGCCCGAATGATTTTGTCTCTATTCCACTTGGTCACGTGTGCACAGTCGAACGTCCCGAGGACATCCATGAAGTGCTCGGTGTATGAAACCGTTGGTGACCATGGCAACGCAGTGAAACCTGGGGTGAGAGCTCACGTCCGATCAGGAGTTCTGTGAGCATCGTGTTTAAAGATGTTGAGGAAGAATGAAAGGACTCATGAATTCATTACATTTCTTCCTCTTCCTCTCTCTCTCTTCCTCTCTCTCTCTCTCTTATATATATATATAAATCTCTTCTTTGCTGCTCATCCAGCCTCACACTGTGTATGACAAGATTCAGCTTGGTCGCATGAGGGAGGAGCCGATGTCCTTGTACCAGGAGATCCAGGGGATCAGCAAGTAAACTGGAATGCTGAGAGTCCGGAGCTCCACTTCCTCGTCAGCAGCTTCTATAGAAACTTTTATTTGGGTCCTGAGAGATTTTAGAACCTCGTGTTTATCAGGATTTTATCAAAGTATATTATTAGAACCAATGAAATGCAATTTAACTTAAAAGCTAAACAAATGAAATGCCATATCCTGTGAAATCCATAATAACTGAAATGTGTATTATTGAAATTCAATCTCGTTGGCAGTGCTGTAAATTCTGTAAATACAGAGAAT